>NW_027248538.1:72500-233405 GCF_031021105.1 Erythrolamprus reginae | reverse complement strand
TACCAGGAATATACATACATTGATGGGAATAAGGAGATCGCTGACCATTTCAATAGCTACTTCTGTTCAGTTTTCTCAAAAGACACCTTACAAAATAATAATAATACTATAGAGGGATATAGCATTGCTTCCAGCTGTACGGATTCAGCTCCAGTGATCTTAGAAGCCGATGTCTTAGAAGAACTTGAAAGATTAAAGATAAATAAGGCAATGGGTCCAGATGGCATCCACCCCAGAGTTCTTAAAGAACTCAGATCTGTCATTGCTACCCCCCTGACTGATTTGTTTAACAAATCCCTGTTAACAGGAGATGTTCCTGAGGATTGGAGAATGGCCAGTGTTGTGCCTATCCACAAGAAGGGCAGTAGAGAAGAAGCTGGTAACTACAGGCCAGTTAGCTTGACATCAGTTGTAGTTAAAATGATGGAGACTCTACTCAAAAAGAGGATAAATCAGCATCTAAAAAACAATAACTTATTGGACCCAAATCAGCATGGCTTTACTGAAGGCAAATCGTGTCAGACTAATCTCATTGAGTTCTTTGACTATGTCACAAAGGTGTTGGATCAAGGTGGTGCCGTGGATATTGCCTATCTGGACTTCAGCAAAGCCTTTGATACGGTTCCACATAAAGAGCTGATAGATAAATTAGTGAAGATTGGACTTAATCCCTGGATAGTTCAGTGGATTTCAAGCTGGCTGAAGCATAGACATCAGAGAGTTATTGTTAATGGCGAGTATTCTGAGCAGAGTCAGGTTACAAGCGGTGTGCCACAAGGGTCTGTTCTGGGTCCTATTCTTTTTAATATGTTTGTGAGTGACATAGGGGAAGGTTTGGTAGGAAAGGTTTGCCTATTTGCCGATGACTCTAAAGTGTGCAATAGGGTTGATATTCCAGGAGGGGGTCTGTAATATGGTAAATGATTTAGCGTTACTAGATAAATGGTCAAAGCAATGGAAACTGCAGTTTAATGTTTCCAAATGTAAAATAATGCACTTGGGGAAAAGGAATCCTAATCTGAGTATTGCATTGGCAGTTCTGTGTTAGCAAAAACTTCAGAAGAGAAGGATTTAGGGGGTAGTGATTTCTGACAGTCTCAAAATGGGGTGAACAGTGTGGTCGGGCGGTAGGAAAGGCAAGTAGGATGCTTGGCTGCATAGCTAGGGGTATAACAAGCAGGAAGAGGGGAGATTGTGATCCCCTTATATAGAGCGCTGGTGAGACCACATTTGGAGTACTGTGTTCAGTTCTGGAGACCTCACCTACAAAAAGATATTGACAAAATTGAACGGGTCCAAAGATGGGCTACAAGAATGGTGGAAGGTCTTAAGTATAAAACGTATCAGGAAAGACTGAATGAACTCAATCTGTATAGTCTGGAAGACAGAAGGAAAAGGGGGGACATGATCGAAACATTTAAATATGTTAAAGGGGTTAAATAGGGTTCAGGAGGGAAGTGTTTTTAACAGGAAAGTGAACACAAGAACAAGGGGACACAATCTGAAGTTAGTTGGGGGAAAGATCAAAGGCAACATGAGAAAATATTATTTTACTGAAAGAGTAGTAGATCCTTGGAACAAAACTTCCAGCAGACGTGGTTGGGAAATCCACAGTAACTGAATTTAAACATGCCTGGGATAAACATATATCCATCCTAAGATAAAATTACAGGAAATAGTAAAAGGGCAGACTAGATGGACCAAGAGGTCTTTTTCTGCCGTCAGTCTTCTATGTTTCTATGTTTCTATGTCTCATATTTATGGCTGTTGCCGTGTCCTGGGGTTCATATGTGATCCCCTTTTGCCACCAAAGTCAATTGAGAAACCAGATTAATTTAGCAACAGTTGAACTAACTTAACGACTGCAATTGCTGCTTAGCACCTGTGCCAAGAATGGTTGTAAAATGGGGCAAACTCACTTAACAAACATTTCACTTAGCAACATAAATTTGGACTCAACTATGGATGAGAGCCAGGCTAGCACAATGGTTAGAATGCAGTAAAATGAAGAGTGAGATTATTGGGGTCAAGGTGCTGACTCTGTAAACTTTCCATAGGGCTGGAAAGCACTGTGAAGTGGAATACTGTACAGTATATCTGAGTAGGAAGGAAGGAAAGGGAAGGAAGGAAGTGGGAGAGGGAGGGTGGGAGGAAGGAAGGAGGGAAGGAAGGCAGGGGGAGAGGGAGGGAGAGGAAAAAAGGAAGGAAGGATGGAAGGAGGGAGAGAAAAAAGGAAGGAAGGAAGGGGGAGAGGGAGGGTGGGAGGAGGGAGGAAGGAAGAAAGGAGGGAAGGAAGGTAGGGGGAGAGGGAGGGAGAGGAAAAAAGGAAGGAAGGAAGGAAGGGGGAGAGGGAGGGAGGAAAAAAAGGAAGGAAGGAAGGGGGAGAGGGAGGGAGAGAAAAAAGGAAGGAAGGAAGGGGGAGAGGAAAAAAGGAAGGAAGGGGGGAGAGGGAGGGAGAGAAAAAAGGAAGGAAGGAAGGGGGGAGAGGGAGGGAGAGGAAAAAGGAAGGAAGGGGGGAGAGGAAAAAAGGAAGGAAGGGGGAGAGGGAGGGTGGGAGGAGGGAGGGTGGAGGAGGGAGGAAGGAAGAAAGGAGGAAGGAAGGTAGGGGGAGAGGGAAGGAGAGGAAAAAAGGAAGGAAGGAAGGGGGAGAGGGAGGGAGAGAAAAAAAGGAAGGAAGGAAGGGGGAGGGGAAAAAAGGAAGGAAGGAAGGGGGAGAGGGAGGGAGAGGAAAAAGGAAGGAAGGAAGGGGGAGAGGAAAAAAGGAAGGAAGTAAAGGGGAGAGGGAGGGAGAGGAAAAAGGAAGGAAGGAAGGGGGAGAGGGAGGGAGAGGAAAAAAAGGAAGGAAGGAAGGGGGAGAGGGAGGGAGAGAAAAAAGGAAGGAAGGAAGGGGGAGGGGGAAAAAGGAAGGAAGGAAGGGGGAGAGGGAGGGAGAGGAAAAAGGAAGGAAGGAAGGGGGAGAGGAAAAAAGGAAGGAAGTAAAGGGGAGAGGGAGGGAGAGGAAAAAAGGAAGGAAGGAAGGGGGAGAGGAAAAAAGGAAGGAAGGAAGGGGGAGAGGGAGGGAGAGGAAAAAAGGAAGGAAGGAAGGAAGGGGGAGAGGGAGGGTGGGAGGGAGGGAGGGTGGGAGGAGGGAGGGTGGGAGGAGGGAGGAAGGAAGAAAGGAGGGAAGGAAGGTAGGGGGAGAGGGAGGGAGAGGAAAAAAGGAAGGAAGGAAGGGGGAGAGGGAGGGAGAGAAAAAAAGGAAGGAAGGAAGGGGGAGGGGAAAAAAAGGAAGGAAGGAAGGGGGAGAGGGAGGGAGAGGAAAAAGGAAGGAAGGAAGGGGGAGAGGAAAAAAGGAAGGAAGTAAAGGGGAGAGGGAGGGAGAGGAAAAAAGGAAGGAAGGGAAGGGGGAGAGGAAAAAAGGAAGGAAGGAAGGGGGAGAGGGAGGGGAGAGGAAAAAGGAAGGAAGGAAGGAAGGGGGGTGAGAGGGAGGGGTGGGAGGAGGGAGGGTGGGAGGAGGGAGGAAGGAAGAAAGGAGGGAAGGAAGGTAGGGGGGAGAGGGAGGGAGAGGAAAAAAGGAAGGAAGGAAGGAAGGAAGGAAGGAAGGAAGGAAGGAAGGAAGGACCGTGTTGGCACAGTAATTAGAAGCAATATTGCAGGCTAACTCATTGCTCACTGCCAGCAGTTCGATCCTGACCAGCTCAAAGTTGACTCAATCTTCCATCCTTCCAAGGTCGTAAAAGGGGGATCCAGATTGTTGGGCCTCAAGGTGCTGACTCTGTCAACAGCTTAGAGAGGCTCTAGAACTTGCGAAGCCCTATATAAGTCTACGTGCTCATATGGATTTTGCTATGGGAGTAAGCTGAGTTTTGACCCTTACCTGGCCATCCTGTAGGACGCTGCAAAGGAGACGGTGTGGGGGGCCTGAACTTTCGCTCATGCCGTAGAGCTCGTAGATCACGATGTCCAGGCTCAGGAAATACTCCAGGGTCTCCTTTGTGATGGGAGCCGCCCCCGTGTAACACCTGTTGCAGCGGTCCAGGACCCAGCGCTTTCCGGATTTTTTTATAAATCAGCGCCCCTCGCCAGCCGGTAATTCATCGGCAAATCGGGGGACCTGCAGGGGGGAAAAACCCCACATGAGACTGGGAGCAAAACAAGAACCCACCCTCCGCAAGGGCTTCAGTCTATAGGGCCTGTGCTGCCCCCACTCCCCCGCCCCACATATGACGAGATCTACACATCTTTTTTCAGACAGGATGTCCCACCGGTGCAGAGGTTGGGGATAAATTAACACCTTGCCACACTATCTATAGGGGGCCTAATGTTTATGGGACCTTGAGAGGGGGGATTTTCAGGAGGAGCAGATGTCGTCACAACTCCCAGAACTCTCCAGCCAGCATAATTGAAGCAACAGCATAGCTGGCTGGAGGATTCTAGGAGTTGAAGTCCACAAGTCTTAAAGTCGCAGAGTTTGAAGACCTCTGTTGAAACGAATCACTACAGTTTAAGTTAGCCACAAGGTTGTTTAAGTCAGTGTTTCTCAAATAATGGAGTGGACCCCCGGGGGGGCACAGAGTGATGCTGGGGAGGGATATTACATAGAAACATAGAAGACTGACGGCAGAAAAAGACCTCATGGTCCATCTAGTCTGCCCTTATACTATTTCCTGCATTTTATCTTACAATGAATATATGTTTATCCCAGGCATGTTTAAATTCAGTTATTATGGATTTACCAACCACCACGTCTGCTGGAAGTTTGTTCCAGGGATCTACTACTCTTTCAGTAAAATAATATTTTCTCATGTTGCTTCTGATCTTTCCCCCCAACTAACTTCAGATTGTGTCCCCTTGTTCTTGTGTTCACTTTCATTAAATGTTTTCGATCATTGTCCCCCCCTTTTCCTTCTGTCCTCCAGACTATACAGATTGAGTTCATGAAGTCTTTCCTGATACGTTTTATGCTTAAGACCTTCCACCATTCTTGTAGCCCCCGTCTTTGGACCCGTTCAATTTTGTCAATATCTTTTTGTAGGTGAGGTCTCCAGAACTGAACACAGTATTCCAAATGGGGTCTCACCAGCGCTCTATATAAGGAGATCACAATCTCCCTCTTCCTGCTGTTATACCTCTAGCTATGCAGCCAAGTATCCTACTTGTTTTTCCTACCCCCACGACCACACTGCTCACCCATTTTGAGACTGTCAGAAATATTGGGATTGATCGTAGGGAACGGGCTTTTTTTGCTGCTGGGAGTAGGGTTTTTTTTTGCATCGAACAATAGCACACAGCACAGAGCAAGGGGTATGAAGTGCAAATAACAAACCTTTCAAAGACACCATGGAAAAATATTGAACAGGGATGAAAAGAAAGGAGGAGAGAGACAGAGATGGTGAGACAAACGTAAGTCTCCCAAAAGTTAAGATGAGGAAATAGGACAAGGAGGCGCATATAGCGCTTGGCTTCACTGTGACTATGGTGGGAGACGAGGAAAGACCGGTATGTTTGCTGGGTCTAAAAATGTTGGAAGTGGACAGCACGAAGTCAAATAAATTAAGGTGTCACTTAAACACATTACAGCTCAATCACACTGATAAGCCGCTTGAGTTTTTTCAGCAAAAGTGATCGAACGCAATCCCAGCGACCGGTTAGTTCCCACAGAGTTGGCCTTCTCCGGGTCCCATCGACTAAGCAATGTGGTTTGGTGGGACCCAGGAGAAGAGCCTTCTCTGTGGTGGTTCTGACCCTCTGGAACCAGCTCCCCCCAGATATCAGAGTTGCCCCCACCCTCCTTGCCTTTTGCAAGCTCCTTAAAACCCATCTCTGTCGTCAGGCATGGGGGAACTGAGATATTTCCTTCCCCCTAGGGCTTATAGAATTTATACATGGTATGCTTGTATGTATGAGTGGTTCTTTAAATTGGGGGTTTTTTAGATTATTTTTAATATTAGATTTGTTTTCATTGTCTTTTCATTGTTGTTAGCCGCCCCGAGTCTTCGGAGAGGGGCGGCATACAAATCTAATAAGTAAGTAAGTAAGTAAGTAGGTAAGTAAGTAAGTAAGTAAGTAAGTAAGTAAGTAAGTAAGTAAGTAAGTAAGTAAGTAAGTAAGTAAATAAATAAAAGTGCAAGTTTTGCAAACAATCGTCCCGGCGGAGAGTTGGGGGTGCGCGGAATATTTACTTCTTCCTGGGGGGGGGGGGGGGGTTTCGTAACAGGAAATAATTGAGAAGCCCTGGTTTAAGTGAATCTGGCTTTCCCCATGGAGGATCACAAAAAGAAGAACTTGTGCCCCTCCCCCCCCGACCTCCCACCCAACACCCCCTCCCCAGCCTTGTACCCGTTCATGCGCTTCAGGTTGGTCTCCAGCCCCACGGATTTGGCCCACAAGGCGATCTTCTTCTTCAGGGTGGAGGACTTGGCCCCCACCGACTTCAATGCGTTCCTGCATCTTCTCCCAGACGAGGGACCCCCATGAATGCCGTGGGTCTCACTTCCCGCAGGGTATCCACCAGGGTGCCCTGCCGGACAAAGGCGAAGGAGGCGGTCAGGGCATGGACAGAGAGACGGGCAGGGAAGCTGACTCCAAAGTGGGGAAGGGGGGCGCTGCAGAAAAACCCAACCCGGGGATATTGAGGTTCTGGCCCCCTCTCTGTTGGGACATTGCCACACAAATCCCAGTGACCGGTTAGGTCCCACAGAGTTGGCCTTCTCCGGGTCCCGTCGATTAAACAATGTCATTTGGCGGGACCCAGGGGAAGAGCCTTCTCTGTGGCAGCCCCCGACCCTCTGGAACCAACTACCCCCAGAGATCAGAATTGCCCCCACCCTCCTTGCCTTTCGTAAACTTCTCAAAACCCACCTCTGCCATCAGGCATGGGGAATTGAAATATCTTCCCCAGGCCTATATAATTTATGTATGGTGTGTTGTGTGCATGTTTTTTAAATTATGGGTTTTTCACTTCGTATTATTAGATTTGTATTGCACATTGTTTTTATCACTGCTGTGAGCCGCCCCGAGTCTGCGGAGAGGGGCGGCATACAAATTTAATAAATAAATAAATTGCTTTCATTTATCTATACATTTACCTAAGAGCTGGGGTGGCGCAGTGGTTAAGAGGGCAGCACTGCAGGCTCCTCCACCTAACTGCTAGCTGTAGTTCAGCAGTTCAAATCTCACCACCGGCTCCAGGTTGACTCAGCCTTCTGTCCTTCTGAGGTGGGTCAAATGAGGACTCAGACTATTGGGGGCAAGAGGCTGATTCTGTAAACCACTTAGAGAGGGATATAAAAGCACTAGGAAGTGGTAGATGAGTCTAAATGCTCTTGCTATCGCTATTGCCACCTGCCTGTCCGTCTGTCTGTCAATCTACCTGTCTGCCCTATCTCTCTCTGTTCTATCTATCCATCTATCAGTCTGTCCATTTTCCTCTCTAGCCATCAATTTATTTATCTCTATCAATCTGTCTTGTGTATCCATCCATTATGTTTGTTTGTCTATCTACCCATCTATATCTGCAGCTGTCTGTCCATCCATCCATCACCTTAAATAGATAGATCTATCACTGTTATAATCTATAATCTATCATTCATCTCTCTCTCTCTCTTTCCTTCTATCACCTATCATCCCTATGTTCACTATCATCCATCCCTCCCACCACCCACACATCCCTCCCACCCACCCACCCACCCACCCACCCATCCCACCCACCCACCCTACCCACCCACCCACCCTACCCAACCAGCCACCCGCCCATCCATCCATCCATTTTTAAGAAGAGATTAGACAACCACTTGTCCGGAATGGCATAGGGCCATGATGGTGAACCAGAGACATATCTGCTGGCACGCGAGCCGTTGCCCTAGCTCAGCTCCAGCACACAACTGGGTGCCTGCCAGCTGATTTTTGGCACGTATAGAGGTTCTGAGAGGGCGTTTTTTGGCCTCCAAGGGCCTCCAAGTGGGGAAGGAGAAGGCGTTTTCACCCTCCCCAAGCTCCATGGGAGCCTCTGGAGCCTGGGGTGGGTGAAAAATGGGCTTACCGGGCCCCCTGGAAGTCAGGAAATGGGGGGCCGTGAGCACATGGGAATATGGGTATTGAATAAGGGCGTGGGGCACATACACATGTGCAATGGTCCTGGAGTCTTTGGAGAGGGGCAGCATACAAATCTAAGAAATTATTGTTATTGTTATTACTATTATTATCATTATTGCACACCTGCACTATTTTGGCACCCAAGGAAAATAGTGTTCGCCATCACTGGCATAGAAACATAGAAGACTGACGGCAGGAAAAAGACCTCCTGGTCCATCTAGTCTGCCCTTCTACTATTTTCTGTATTTTATCTTACAATGGATATATGTTTATCCCAGGCATGTTTAAATTCAGTTACTGTGGATTGACCAACCACGTCTGCTGGAAGTTTGTTCCAAGCATCTACTACTCTTTCAGTAAAATAATATTTTTCTCACATTGCTTCTGATCTTTCCCCCAACTGACCTCAGATTGTGCCCCCTGGTTCTTGTGTCCACTTTCCTATTAAAAACACTTCCCTCCTGGACCGTATGTAACCCTTTCACATATTTAAATGCTTCGATCAGGGTTTTCTTCTTGAGCAGGGGATTGGACTAGAAGACCTCCAGGGTCCCACCCACCTCCAAGGTCATTGTGTTATTTGCTGTTTTGTGTGTGTGTGTTTGTGTGTGTGGAGTGTAATGTGAAAGGGTGACCCTGCAAAAGCCCCCTCGACCTCCTCAAAGGAGAAGCAGGGCGTGCCAACTAACCTTCAGAGCATCGGGCTGCGCGAAGTACGTCTCCACGCCAAAGGCGACGGGCAGCCAAATGTCAATCATTTGCGCAGCGATGTGGCTCAAAGGCAGGTAGCTGACCACACTCTCCTGGCCATCCAAGGCTGTCTTCAGGTTCACGTACTGTCCGGATGCCTTGGCCGTCCATGTGATCTGCAAGACGAAGACCGTGTGAATGCCACAGAGGGATCCTTGCAACTTTTAAGACTTGTGGATGTCAACTCTTGGAATTCTGGGAGTCGAAGTCCACAAGCCTTAAAGTTGACCCAGTTGGAGACCCCTGTCCTAAACACACACACACACACACAGAGCGTCCCAGTCAAGCAGGCACTTACGTTGTCGTGGCTGAGCATGACTCCCTTGGGGTCCCCGGTGGTCCCAGATGTGTAGATGATGGTGCAACACTGGTTGGCTTGAGGCTGGCCCAGGACCTTGTTGAGCTGCTCATCTGGAACGGACCTGCCCAGGGCCATGAACTCCTCCCACTGGCCAAGAAGGAAGGGGGAAAAAAGCCACAGCCTCAGGTGAGACCCACATCGGAGCATCAAAAGGTGTGGGGTGCAAGGTTTTACCACCATCCCCTTAGGGGAACAGCTGACCTGACCCCTCCCTTTATGCAAACAGAGGCCCTACCCACTGGCAACTCCCAACCCAGCTCCAACACTGGAAGTTTTAAAGAAGAGGTTGGGTAACCATTTGTCTGAAGTAGGGTAGGGTCTCCTGCCCAAGCAGGGTTTTGAACCAAAAGACTTCCAAGTCCCTTCCAACTCTGTTGTTGTTGTTGTTATTTTTATTCACAAAACATCCCCAGCAATACACAGGAAATGAGATTATATGCTGGATTTCATACCACAATGTCACGTTGAACACTTCCAATAACAACAACAACAACAACAACAAACAAACAATATTTACATTACAACATTTAGTACATTTAGTTTTTTAAATTAATTGGATTTTAGGCGATTATACTGTATTGTTCTTTTTTATGTGTTCTAAGCCGCCCCAAGTCCTTGGAGAGAGGTGGCATATAAATCCAAATAAATGAATGAATGAATGAATGAATAAATAAATATAATAATAGAATTTATATTTTATTATTATTAGTTGTTACTACTACTACTACTACTACTATTACTACTGGTTATTATTTGACTCTGGCCCTCTGCCCCGGTGCCAGGGCTGCCCGAGAGGTCCACCTCAGAGGCACAATATTCCCCCACAGGATCCCAAGCCTCGCCCGATCCCTGGGATCTAGTGGGGAAGTATCTCCTGCCAGAGGGAAGCAGAACAGGAGAAGGAGGACTGCAGTGGGCCCTCGATTTACAACTGTTTGTTCAGCTGCCCGAGTTGCGATGGCACTGAAACGAAAAGGGTCTTACAACCGGTCCACCCCTGTGTGGCCGTTGCAGCATGCCCACTGGCAGTCCTCAACTTACAACCGTTCAAAGTTACAGCGGCACTGAAAAATGTGACTTCCAACCGTTTTTCAGACCTTTGCAGCCTCCCCGGGATCACATGATCAAAATTCAGATGATTGACTCATATTTATGACGGGGGGGGGGGGGCAGCCAGATCACTTAAGGGCCATGCCTTTAACCACTGCAGTGATTCACTTAACAATCATGGCAGGAAAGGTCGTAAAACGGGGCAAACCTCACTTAACAACAGAAATTCCAGGCTCATTTCGAGCAAATGCTCCAAATTCGAGCATCTGCACCAAAAGACAAATTCTTGTGCTTGTGTAAAGTGTGCAATCACACTTGGCCAATAAAGAATTCTATTCTATTCTATTTGTGGTTGTAAGCTGCGGAGTATTTTGGGGTCGAAATGATCGCACGCAGAGTCAATGGGGGGGGGGGAGCCCAGATTCGCTTAACGACCAAAACGATTCACTTTTAACAACTGCAGTGGTTTGCCTAGTGACTGGGGGGGGGGGGGAGAGTCCGTAAAATCCCAGGTGTGAATTTACTTTAACAGCTGCCTTGTTTAGCTGTGGAAATTCTGGTCGTAAGTTCAGGACACCCCCCCCCCCCCCCCCAGAAAGGAAAGGGAGCTACTCACGCTGTAGAGGTTGGCCTTTTCTCTTTGATGTCTTCATTGTAGCAGATGATAGCTTTTAGGTGAGGAAGCTTTTTCTCCACCTGGGAGGGGGACAAACAAGAGACCCTTCACCCCAAATGTCCTTCACTGGGAAACCCCAATAATTCCCCTGAAACAAAATCACCCGCTCCCTCCAGTGTGAAATTTAGCCCCACAAGAAAGCCACCAGTTCGAGTCCATGAGTTCCTGGCCAAACATCAGGTGCCAACGCTGCCCCCCCCCCCATCCCATAGTCCTGATGTCGCCCCAGCAGACTTCTTTTTGTTCCCAGCCCTGAAAGGAACCCGTTTTTTGTGCATAGAAGAGATCCAATCAGCCATGATGAAGACCTTGCGAGAGGTCCCCTTCCAGGGCACGTACTGGTTATGGCAGAGTCACTGGAAAAAATGTGTGGAGGCCCAAGGACAGTACTTTGAAGTACTTTGAAGAATTTTAAGTGTTTGTTCAAATCTGTTTAATATATTACTTTTAAAAAAAATTGCATTACTTTTGGAACGCAACCCTGTATGATGCGATTTACAATTTTCAGATGTGCGAAAGTCATAAATGCAAGAATCGGCTGTAAAGTTACTGTTGCAACTGCCAGTGGTTGCTAAACGAAGGTCTATCTACCGTATTTTTCGGAATATAAGATACACCGGAATATAAGACGCACCTTAATTTTGGGAGAGGAAAACAGGGAAAAGAAACCACCACCACCACCTCCTTTGATTTGGCCACAATATATTTCGGGGTGACATACAATTTGTGAGTACAACCACCCCTGCACCAATTTTAGTGTGTCTATACGCAGCCATCCAAAGTGCACAGTCTGGCTACAGTGTTTTCTCAACCTTGCAGCATTAACCAGCTCTCCCCCCCACAAAATTTGTGTTGCCCCCCGCCCTTCCTCCAGAGCCTAAAGACCCACCTGTGCCATTAGATATTAGCCCCCCCTGGCAGATGAATAGAATGTCTGACTCTCTGAATGAGAGTGATTGGTTTTTAAGGATTGGAGTTTTAGATTAGTAAGATCAGGGGGAGCAAAGTTGACTCTTTTATGACTTGTGGACTTCAACCCCCAGAATTCCTGAGTCAATCATGCTAGCTCTGGAATTCTGGGAACTGAAGTCCACATATCATAGAAGAGCCATCTTTGTCTTCCCCTAAGTTAGATTAATTTTAAATTTGGACTTAAGATGTTTTCTATTGTTCTTTTAGACTGCTAAATATATATATATATATATAAAGGGAACACTTAACACAATATCACTCCGAGTAAATCAAACTTCTGTGAAATCAAACTGTCCCCTTAGGAAGCAACATTGATTGACAATCATATTCCACATGCTGTTGTGCACATTCAACTTTGTACAGAACAAGGTATTCAATGAGAATATTTCATTCATTCAGATCTAGGATGTGTTCTTTGAGTGTTGTAAGCCGGCCCGAGTCTTTGGAAAATGGCATATAAGTCGAAATAAGTAAGTAGGGAAGGAAGGAAGGAAGGAAGGAAGGTGTGTAGACTTTAACCCCCAGAATTCCCTTACTAGGGAAATTCTGGCAGTTGAAGCCCACCCACCTTATAAAGTTGCTGGGAGACAGAGAGAGGAAGAGAAAGAGAGAGGGGGTTTGGTGGCTCACCCAAACTCTCAGAAACGTTGCTGCTCCATCCCTGGAAGCCTTCAAGAAAAACCCTCTCCTGGGCCAGAGGGTGGGCTAGAAGACCTCCCAGGCTCCCTTCCCGAGCCCTGGCACTCACCTCCAAGATTTTCTGCAGCTGTTTGTTGTTCTCCACCACAATGATGTTGGCCCCGCAATTCTCCGCGACGTAGTGACAGGCCTCGGGGGAGTTGGTGGTGTAGATGCCGACAGCAAAGCCCCTGCAAAGAGAACATGCACCCCCTTTTAAAGCCCCCCTTTTAAAGCCCATGGGGCTGAGCCAGAGACCCCTCCCCTCTGCCCTGACCCGAAAGGTAAAACCGAAGAGCAGAAAGTAGGGAGAGAAGAAGGGCCTGGCCTTGAACCCTCAGCCTCAGAGCAATGGTCAATCTCTGCAGGTGAGGACCCCCGCTTCTTTTCCAAAAGGGGAGGCCGTCTTCTCCTTACCCAGCAAAGATGGCGCCGATGTCAGCTAGGAACCACTCCCGGGAGTTGAAGCCCAGGATGCAAACGCTGTTGAACCGGCCCAGGCCCAGCTGTGGGAGAAGGGCAGAGATGAACCCCTCTCCAGCCCAGAGGCTGCCCCTCGCTGACCCCACTGACTTCTGGCCCCCAAAGCCAGCAAGCTCCTCCCCCACCCTCTGCAGTTGTCCTACCTCGCAGGGCTGGTGGCGACCCAGTGCAGAGAGCATGCAATGTTATCCCCCCCCCAATTCTCTCCCCACCCCACCCCTGCCAAACCTTGAGGAAGCTTTTTGCGGTCTTGCGGCATTCCTCATAGTACTGACGGAAGGTCAGCTTGGACCAACGGCCGTGCTTTTTCGAAGCCAGCGCCGGGAAGTTGCCGTATTTCTCCACCGTGGCCAGGAAGAGCTCATGGACGGTGATGGGGGTCTCGGAGCCGATGCCGCTCGGCTCCATCCGCAGCTTGACTTCTCCATCGCACTTGGTGGTCCACAGACCCCCGGTGGCCGGCCCTGTTGGGGAGAAGAACACGGTCAGAAGAGGGAAAATCCTTCCAGGTCGCTTTCCACCCCATTATTTACTTATTTATTGTATTCACTTCAAACAGACAATAGGAATAAATGCAACAACAATAAAAACAGTTAAAATCTAATAATAAAAGTCAGGAATAACAGGAATAATCCTTTTAAAACCTGAACTTTTCCTTCTAGGAATATTGCAAGGCAGAAATTTAAAAACGAAGACAAATACAGCGGTACCTCTACTTAAGAAGGCTTCTACTTAAGAACTTTTCTAGATAAGAAACGGGTGTTCAAGATTTTTTGGCCTCTTCTTAAGAACCATTTTCTACTTAAGAACCCAAGTCTGGAAAAATTTTCCAGGAAATTTGAGAGCGGCATGAAAGTCCTGCCATTCCCCATTTAATCCCGGCCATCTCGGGCTTTTAAGAGCTGACAGAGGAGCCTTTGGGTGGTGGTTAAGGAGGCTTTGGCAGGCCAGAGTGAACGGAGCATTTTCCTTTCTCTGGGCGCTTGGAGAGCGAATAAACCTCTGCCAGCGCCCAGAGAAAAGAAACGCTCCCTTCGCTCTGTTCTCCTCCTCGTCCTCCTCCCACCCAAATTCCGAGCTTTTATTTCTTTCCTAATGGGTTTGCACACACTATTTGCTTTTACATTGATTCCCATGGGAAAAATTGCTTCTACTTACAAACTTTTCTACTTAGGAACCTGATCACAGAACGAATTAAGTTCTTAAGTAGAGGCGCCACTGTACTTAATCCTCCATATTATAATGGCAGCAAGATTGCTATATGCACAAAATTGGAAAACAGTCCCCACAACTTTAAGCTTCATAATCAAGGTTCTTTTTGTTACATCCTTATTTATTCATAGGCATCTCCGAATCCTTATTTCTAGCTTAATTGCCCCAACAGCAAAAAGTTTTTAACATAAAAAGAAAAAAACCCATTAACATAAAGAAGGAAAAGAAAAAAACAATATTATTTATATCATCCCTTCATATCTACTAGGTCTTTCTGAATAACAAGAGCATTACTGGAAAGTGAAGACTGAGCCATAACAGATCATTAGACATCAATTGGTTAAAATTTCCAGCCCTACCTTTCGACATCTCGGCTTCCGGTTGCTCCGCAGGCTGCTGGGGCTGTTGGGGCTTAGCTCTGCAGGGAAACCAAAAGAGAAGTCAGACCAGGGTGTGTGTGTGTGGGGTCTCATATCACCCCCTCCTCAAGGGCTATGACCCACTAGAGGGCAACCTGGGCCATGTTAAGTGTCAGGCTGGCATGCAAGCACATATAGCTCCACTTGCAGGACAATTACACACAGATGTGTATGTGTGCAGGCCAGGCCACCTCTTGCGTGGTCCCTCTCTCTTCTCCCCCACCCCCCTGCAAGGTTTGGAGACCACTGAGCCAAACGGTTTGAACCCCAGGAGCAGAAAGAAAAGTCAGAATTCTCCCTGCGCCCATGGACCCCATCTATGTCCCGTTCTCAGATTAATCCCCCCTCCCATGACGAACCCCCCAGAACCCCCACTACTCAGGGTCCTATCCCCAAATGAAGAGGGAGGGCTGGGATTTATTTTCCCCATCTGTGCCAATTTTTTTTGCAAGCACCAAATTTCCAAAATTAGGTTTCAGTCATGACCAAATGTATTTATTTATTGATTGATTGATTGAATTTGTATGACGCCCCTCTCCGTAGACTCAGGGCAGCATACAAATAGGGATGCAACCAAAATTATGGAACGTATATGTAGAATAACAGAGTTGGAAGGGACCTTGGAGGTCTTCTAATCCAACCCCCTGCTTAGGCAGGAAGCCCTACACTACTTCAGACAGATGGTTATCCAACATCTGCTTAAAACCTTCCAGTGTTGGGGCATTCACAACTTCTGGAGGCAAGCTGTTCCACTGGTTAATTGTTCTGACTGTCAGGAAATTTCTCCTTAGTTCTAAGTTGCTTCTCTCCTTGTTTCTGTTAGTATGTCTCCGTACGAAACCTTCAACACACATTAAGCAGAGCTGTTGTGGTGTAGGAAATATGGGTTAGCCAGATAATGATTCAGACTTAGTATCAATGTATATACAACATTATTATTATTTAGAAATATACAGAATCAACAATACAAACCACACACAGCAAGAATACAGCTCACAGCAAATATATCTCTAACAACGTAACTCCCTCCAAAGGGAATGGTGTTGGCGCCCTCTCATGGCCAACCAGTAAAAGTTCCTTAAAGGTACAGTCTTTACATTTTACAAACTGACATTGTTAGCTACTGTATGGCAACACCCAAATAGGTTACGCACAATATACTAACAGTTTCCACCCATTGCTTCTTGTCCTGCCCTCAGGTCCTGTGGAGAATAGCTTCACACCCTCTCTTCTTTATGGCAGCCCCTCAAATACTGGAAGACTGCTATTCTATCTCCCCTGGTCATTCTTTTCATTAAACTAGACATGCCCAGCATTTGTCCTTCTTATGTTTAAGCCTCCAGTCGCCAAATCATCTTTGTCGCTCTTCTCTGTACTCTTTCTAGAATCTCAATATCCTTTTTGCATTGTGGCAACCAAAACTGAATGCCGTATTCCAAGTGTGGCCTTACAAGGCCTTATAAAGTGGTATTAACACGTCTTGTGATCTTGATTCTATCCCTCCGTTCATGCAGCCTAGAACTGTGTTGGCTTTTTTGGCAGCTGCTGCAGGTTCCTATTTAAATGGAGCCCACTTAAGACTCCAAAATCACTCTCGCAGTTACTCCTGTTGAGCAAATGTACCATATATACTGTGTAGAAACATAGAAGACTGACGGCAGAAAAAGACCTCATGATCCATCTAGTCTGCCCTTATACTATTTTCTGTATTTTATCTTAGGATGGATATATGTTTATCCCAGGCATGTTTAAATTCAGTTACTGTGGATTTACCAACCACATCTGCTGGAAGTTTGTTCCAAGGATCTACTACTCTTTCAGTAAAATAATATTTTCTCATGTTGCTTTTGATCTTTCCCCCAACTAATTTCAGATTGTGTTCCCTTGTTCTTGTGTTCACTTTCCTATTAAAAACACTTCCCTCCTGAACCTTATTTAACCCTTTAACATATTTAAATGTTTCGATCATGTCCCCCCTTTTCCTTCTGTCTTCCAGACTATACAGATTGAGTTCATTCAGTCTTTCCTGATATGTTTTATGCTGAAGACCTTCCACCATTCTTGTAGCCCCTCTTTGGACCCGTTCAATTTTGTCAATATCTTTTTGTAGGTGAGGTCTCCAGAACTGAACACAGTATTCCAAATGTGGTCTCACCAGCATTCTATATAGCGGGATCACAATCTCCCTCTTCCTGCTTGTTATACCTCTAGCTATGTGTACCTGTGCATTTTGTTTTTCTTGCTAAATGTAGAACCTTACTTTTCTCACCACTGAATATTAAGAAGAGATTGGACAGTCACTTCTCTGGAATGGGACAGGGTTTCCTGCCGGAGCAGGGGGTTGGACTAGAAGATCTCAGAGGTCCCTTCCAATACTGTCGTTCTGGTAATTAATCAACGGAACGGCTTGCCTCCAGAAGTTGTGGGTGGTCCATCCCTGGACGTTCTCAAAAAGAGACTGGACAGTCAGAATAGTCCAGGGTCTCCTGCTTGAGCAGGGGATTGGACTAGATGACCTCTAAGGTCCCCTTCGAACGTGGGTTACTCTGTCGAGACCGCCTATCAATCTTCTGACTCAGAAAGGAGTAACACTTCAAAGCAGTGTTTCCCAACCTTGGCCACTTGAAGATATCTGGACTTCAAGTCCTAGAATTCCCCAGCCAGCGAATGCTGGCTGGGGAATTCTGGGAGTTGAAGTCCCGATATCTTCAAATGGCCAAGTTTGGGAAACACTGCTTCAAGGTGTAGGGTTCCTAATCCAGTTACCAGGAAGAATTTGCCCACTATGGAAAATGACCGCCACTCTGCCCCCAGTCTTGGGGGAGACAAATTTAATTTAATTTAATTTAATTTATTTGACTTCTATGCTGCCAAGACCCATAGGACTCAGGGCGGCTTACAACAATAAAAAATAATACATTAGTACAATAATAAAAAGAAGTCGAACATTCGGGCACGTCTGATGTTAGAGTCCACAGCCCCCAGGTCTTAACAGCTTTTCGAAAATCCAGAAGAGTGGGCGCAGTGCGAATATCAGGGGTGAATTGGTTCCATAGAGCTGGGGCAGCAACAGAAAAGGCCCTGCCCTGCGGTCCCACCAGCCTACATTGACGGAACCTGTAGGAGGCCAATTCTGTGCCATCTGAATGGCCTCTGGGAGATATGTGGCAGGAGACGGTCCTGTAAATAGCCAGGCCCTAAGCCATGTAGGGCTTTATAGGTGATAACCAACACCTTGAATTGTGACCAGAGACTAATCGGCAGCTAGTGCAGCACGTGGAGTGTTGGTGTTATATTGGCGTACGAAGGTAGACCCATAACAGCTCGTGTGGCTGAATTCTGGACTATTTGCAGTCTCCAAATACTCTTCAAGGGTAGCCCCATGTAGAGCGCATTGCAATAGTCAAGACTGGAGGTTATTATTATTATTGTTGTTGTTGTTATTATGATTATTATTACTGTTGTTGTTATTGTTGTTGTTAATAGTAATAATAATAATAACAATAACAAAACAAACAACAACAGTAATAATAATAATAATAACCACCTCCCATCTTGACTATTGCAATGCGCTCTACATGGGGCTACCCTTGAAGAGTGTTCGGAGACTGCAGATATTCCAGAATGCAGCTGCGTGAACTGTTGTTGTTGTTGTTGTTGTTATATTATTATTATTATTATTTTTTGGACAGGCATTTAAACTAGGTAAAGGGGACAGAGATGTAACTGATGTGGGTGATTTCTGTCCCCGACCAATGAGGATAAAGCAGTTTTTGGAAGCTTATGAAAAGGGAGCTGCAAATGAAATAGATGTAGTTGTTGATGATAAGGGGCAAACTAATAATGAAAATAATGTTCTTCGGGTAATGTGCACGAATGCTCGAAGCTTGAGCAACAAGCTCTGTGAATTAATGGCCATAATATATAGAGATAATTTGGACCTGGTTGCCATAACTGAGACATGGTTTAAGGATTCTAATGAATGGGAAATATCCATACCAGGATATACACTGTATAGGAAGGATAGAATAGAGAGAAGGGGAGGTGGAGTAGCCATTTATGTTAAAGAAAGTCTAAAAACAACACTAATTCAGAATACATGTCAAGATCTGGAGACTCTCTGGATTTGCATGCAAAATAAAGACGGTTCTGTCATTAGAATTGGGGTGATCTATAGGCCTCCAGGGCAATCCGAGGAATATGACAACAAGATGGTGGATGAAATTACCCAAATGGCAGTAAAGGGAGATATTGTGGTTATGGGTGATTTCAACATGCCTGATGTTGACTGGAATATCCCCAGTGCCCTTACATGCAAAAGTAAGAATATAGTAGAGGCCTTTACAGGAGCAGCTCTGGCACAGCTGGTTAAGACACCAACTAGAGGGGAGAATATTCTAGATTTAGTTTTTACGAATGGGAATTGGGTTTCAGAGGTCAAGGTGGGAGAAAATTTAGGTTGCAGTGACCATCTATGTTTGTGGTTTGATGTAAAAACTCATTGTGAGCAATCCTATAATGCAACCAAAGTATTGGATTTCAGAAAAACAAATTTTAATGCAATGGGAGAATATTTAGATAATGAATTAAAGGGGAGGGATAAATTGGCAGGAGTGAGCACCCAGTGGACTGTATTAAAAAAGGCCATCTTAAAAGCCACTGGACTGTATGTAAGACAAATAACTAAAGGTAAAAGGAAGAAGAAACCGCTATGGTTTAGCAATGATGTAAGGGCTATAGTCAATGAAAAAAAGGCTGCCTATAGGAGGTATAAAGAGTCTGGAAGTATAGCTGATAGGGAGGTATATAAAATGAGACAGAAGGAGGCAAAACAGATAATATATGCTGCTAAAGCCTCAAAAGAGGAAGAAATTGCCAAATCAGTAAAGAAGGGGGATAAAACCTTCTTCAGATATATTAGTGATAAGAAGAAGAAAAACTGCGGCATCACGAAGCTTAGTACCGGGAATAATACATGTATTAATGGGAATAAGGAGATTGCTGACCATTTCAATAGCTACTTCTGTTCAGTTTTCTCAAAAGACACCTTACAAAATAATACTATGGAGGGATATAGCATTGTTTCCAGCTGTACGGATTCAGCTCCAGTGATCTTAGAAGCCGATGTCTTAGAAGAACTTGAACGATTAAAGATAAATAAGGCAATGGGTCCAGATGGCATCCACCCCAGAGTTCTTAAAGAACTCAGATCTGTCATTGCTACCCCCCTGACTGATTTGTTTAACCAATCCTTGTTAACAGGAGAAGTTCCTGAGGATTGGAGAATGGCCAGTGTTGTGCCTATCCACAAGAAGGGCAGTAGAGAAGAAGCTGGTAACTACAGGCCAGTTAGCTTGACATCAGTGGTAGTTAAAATAATGGAGACTCTACTCAAAAAGAGGATAAATCAGCACCTAAAAAACAATAACTTATTGGACCCAAATCAGCATGGCTTTACTGAAGGCAAATCATGTCAGACTAATCTCATTGATTTCTTTGACTATGTCACAAAGGTGTTGGATGAAGGTGGTGCCGTGGATATTGCCTACCTGGACTTCAGCAAAGCCTTTGATACGGTTCCACATAAAGAGCTGATAGATAAATTAGTGAAGATTGGACTTAATCCCTGGATAGTTCAATGGATTTGCAGCTGGCTGAAGCGTAGACATCAGAGAGTTATTGTTAATGGCGAGTATTCTGAGCAGAGTCAGGTTACAAGCGGTGTGCCACAAGGGTCTGTTCTGGGTCCTATTCTTTTTAATATGTTTGTGAGTGACATAGGGGAAGGTTTGGTAGGGAAGGTTTGCCTATTTGCCGATGACTCTAAAGTGTGCAATAGGGTTGATATTCCTGGAGGCGTCTGTAATATGGTAAATGATTTAGCTTTACTAGATAAATGGTCAAAGCAATGGAAACTGCAGTTTAATGTTTCCAAATGTAAAATAATGCACTTGGGGGAAAAGGAATCCTCAATCTGAGTATTGTATTGGCAGTTCTGTGTTAGCAAATACTTCAAAAGAAAAGGATTTAGGGGTAGTGATTTCTGACAGTCTCAAAATGGGTGAACAGTGCAGTCAGGCGGTAGGGAAAGCAAGTAGGATGCTTGGCTGCATAGCTAGAGGTATAACAAGCAGGAAGAGGGAGATTATGATCCCGCTATATAGAATGCTGGTGAGACCACATTTGGAATACTGTGTTCAGTTCTGGAGACCTCACCTACAAAAAGATATTGACAAAATTGAACGGGTCCAAAGACGGGCTACAAGAATGGTGGAAGGTCTTAAGCATAAAACGTATCAGGAAAGACTTAATGAACTCAATCTGTATAGTCTGGAGGACCGAAGGAAAAGGGGGGACATGATCGAAACATTTAAATATATTAAAGGGTTAAACAAGGTCCAGGAGGGAAGTGTTTTTAAAAGGAAAGTGAACACAAGAACAAGGGGACACAATCTGAAGTTAGTTGGGGGAAAGATCAAAAGCAACATGAGAAAATATTATTTTACTGAAAGAGTAGTAGATCCTTGGAACAAACTTCCAGCAGACATTGTAGATAAATCCACAGTAACTGAATTTAAACATGCCTGGGATAAACATATATCCATCCTAAGATAAAATACAGAAAATAGTATAAGGGCAGACTAGATGGACCAGGAGGTCTTTTTCTGCCGTCAGACTTCTATGTTTCTATGTTTCTATGTTTCTATTATTATTATTATTATTATTATTATTATTATTATTATTATTTATTAGACTTGTATGCCGCCCTTCTCCAAGGACTCGGGTCGGCTCACAAAATACAATACAATAACGTGTACAAATCAATCTAATAGTTAAAAACTCTAAGCCAAAACCCCCTTACATTTAAAAAACAGTCCATTGACTCAATCACATCCCCACTTAACATTTAATGGTCAGTAATGAGGGCCTGAGTGACTGTGCGCAAGGCCTCCTGGTCCAAAGAGGGCCGTAACTGGTACACCAGGCGAAGCTGGGCAAAGGTCCCCCTGGCCGCAGCCGAGAGGTCGTGTTCAAGATTTAACTGTGGAACCAGGAGGACACTCAACCCTATCTGAGCAATGGACGGACAGATGGAACAGTCGTTTGGAGGGAATGCCCAGAGCCACTCGGTCTTATCTGATTTGAGCCCCCCGACATGCTCCAATTTCTATCCTCCTTGGAGTAAGTAGAGGCAGCCTGGCTTCCACGCTAGCCGTGCAAACAGAATCGCCCCGAGACCCACCTGGGCCCTGTTTCGTTACTCCTCGCCCGAGGCAGGTGGTAGGATGTTTTGCCGCGTGTTATGTGGCATTTTTTTAGTGCCGCCCTTGATGTTCCGTGATGACTGGTCTTCCGGTGGGCACCGCGTTCCCCCAAAAGGGCACCCTTTCCCTGCCCCTGGGCAGGAGGGTGCCCTCCGCAGCGATGGACAGCTGCTTTCTGCTGGCCCCAGACTTCCAGAAGGGCTGCTTGTGACCTCACCCACAGCATCAGAGGTTCTGCCTCTGCTGGCTGCAGCTGCTCTGGCCAGATGGGGGGGGGGGCACAGTTGGCGTTGCTGCTCCACGCAGGGAACAAGCAATGGACCCCGATGCCAAACCCACCTCTTCGGCAGCCCCTGTGCCCTCAACACTGCCTTCACGGCTTTTTTAACGCACGGGTTTCTCCCAAAATTTGTCAGGGCCTGGGGCTGCCACCTTCTTTTCTTCCTTCACTTCCTTCCTCTTTCCTTCTTTCATCTTTCCTTCCTTCTTTCATAGAAAACGTAGAAACATAGAAGACTGACGGCAGAAAAAGATCTCATGGTCCATCTAGTCTGCCCTTATTATACTATTTCCTGTATTTTATCTTACGATGTATATATGTTTATCCCAGGCATGTTTCCATTCTGTTACTGTGGATTGACCAACCACGTCTGCTGGAAGTTTGTTCCAAGCATCTACTCCTCTTTCAGTCAAATCATATTCCCCCCCCCCCCCCGTTCTTGTGTTCACTTTCCTATTAAAAACACTTCCCTCCTGGACCTTATTTAACCCTTTAACATATGTTTATCCCAGGCATGTTTAAATTCAGTTGCTGTGTCTTTGCCAACCACGTCTGCTGGAAGTTTGTTCCAAGGATCTACTACTCTTTCAGTAAAATAATATTTTCTCACATTGCTTTTGATCTTTCCCCCAACTAACTTCAGATTGTGTCCCCTTGTTCTTGTGTTCCCTTTCCTATTAAAAACACTTCCCTCCTGGACCTTATTTAACCCTTTAACATATTTCAATGTTTTGATCAAGTCCCCCCTTTTCCTTCCGTCTTCCAGACTATACAGATTGAGTTCATGAAGTCTTTCCTGATACGTTTGATTCTTAAGACCTTCCACCATTCTTGTAGCCCGTCTTTGGACCCGTTCAATTTTGTCAATATCTTTTTGTAGGTGAGGTCTCCAGAACTGAACACAGTATTCCAAATGTGGTCTCACCAGCACTCTATATAGCGGGATCATAATCTCCCTCTTCCTGCTTGTGATACCTCTAGCTATTCAGCCAAGCATCCTACTTGCTTTTCCTACTGCCCGACCACACTGCTCACCCATTTTGAGACTGCCAGAAATTCTTAGGAATAGTCCTCATCTAAGGACAATTGCAAAATTTTCAGTTGCTAAACGAGACAGTTAAGTGAACTTTGCCCCATTTTACAACCCTTTGAAATCCATATTTCGAACAAGGGGGAAAGGATCCCTGCCTTGAGCAAGCGGGGGCAGAGGTGGGATGAGTTTGGATGGCCTCAAGGGCTCTCCCAAGCCCCAGAGATTCTACAACGCTAAGGAAATACAGTATTTCCGTTCTGCTTTTAAAGGGCAATCAGGGATACTTGCATTGAGAAATTCCCAATGAATGAGTCCAAATAAATAAATATATTCAAAGCGGGAGAGAAAGAATGCCAGAGATATTGCATGAAAGGCGGGGTGGTTTTTGGGCAGTGGACAGGTGATTGTTAAGAGATTTATTTGTTTATTTAGTCAGTCAATTTGTAGGCTGCCCAAACTCCTTACGGACTCTTTTGCAATTCTTTTCCAAAAGAAGATTGATGGCTAATTCCCTCTAGCACTGATCGTGTTACCTAACTGGGTAAGGAAAGATACACAAGCTTAGAAACACCAAGAACTCAAAGGAAACAACTCAGGTAAGCAGGAATTGAGACCAGACAAACAGATAAGCATCACCCCAACCAAGGAACCACAAAAGAGAAAAGAACCCTTTCTCACCAACCCTGAGTGTTGTAAGGGGTAACCCATTAGTGTCTCAATAGAGAGACAACCACTACTTCCTTCCACCACTGATGACTACCTATATTGGTAGTCCCCGACTTATGACTACAATTTCTGAGCCCAAAATTTCACCAGACAGCTCTTATTTATTTATTTATTGGATTTGTATGCCGCCCCTCTCCGTAGACTTGGGGCGGCTAACAACAATGATAAAAACAGCATGTGACAATCCAATAATAAAACAACTAAAAACCCTTATTATAAAACCAAACATACACAAAAACATACCATGCATAACTTGTAATGGTTAAGTGAGTTTTATAAAACTTTCTTCCCACGGTTGTGTTTAGTGAAGTCACTGCAGTTCTTATGTTCGTCCCACAGCCGTTCATGGAATTTGGCTTTCCTGTTTAATTTCCCCAAGGGGATCGCGTGACCCTGGGACGCTGTGACGGTCATAACTAGCAATCGGTTGCCCACTGTCTGGAGTTTGATCACGTGACCGTGGGGGATGTTGCAACGGTCACAAGTGTGGAAAAACGGCCATAAGTCATAAAGTTTTTTTCTCCAGTGCGCCACTGTAACTTTGGTCACTAAATGAACTGTTGTACGTTTGAGCTCTACATGTGTGGGTCCAGTTAATAATGGAAACATAGAAGACTGACGGCAGAAAAAGACCTCATGGTCCATCTAGTCTGCCCTTATACTATTTCCTGTGTTTTATCTTAGGATGGATATATGTTTATCCCAGGCAGGTTTAAAGTCAGTTACTGTGGATTTACCAACCACGTCTGCTGGAAGTTTGTTCCAAGGACCTACTACTCTTTCAGTGAAATAATATTTTCTCATGTTGCTTTTGATCTTTCCCCCAACGAACTTCAGACTGTGTAATAATAATATGGTTGGAAGGGACCTTGGAGGTCTTCTAGTCCAACCCCCTCCTTAGGCAGGAAATCCTAAGCTACTTCAGACAGATAGTTATCCAATATCTGCTTAAAAACTTCCAGTGTTGGAGCATTCACAACCTCTGGAGGCAAGCTGTTCCACTGGTTAATTGTTCTGTCAGGAAATTCCTCCTTAGTTCTCAGTTGCGTCTCTCCTTGTTTAGTTTCCACCCATTGCTTCTTGTTCTACCCTTGGTTGCTTTGGAGACTAACTTGACTCCTTCTTTGTGGCAACCACTGAGATACTGGAAGGCTGCTATCCTGTCTCCCCTGGTCCTTCTTTTCATTCAACTAGCCAGGCCCAGTTCCTGCAACCGTTCTCCCTATGGTTTAGCTTCCAGTCCCCTAATCATATTTGTCGCTCTTCTCTGCACTTTTTCTAGAGTCTCAATGTCCTTTTTGCATCGTGGTGACCAAAACTGAATGCAGTGTGGCCTCACCAAGGCCTTATAAAGTGGTATTAACCCTTCACGTGATCTTGATTCTATCCCTCTGTTAATGCAGCCTAGAACTGGGTTGGCTTTTTTGGCAGCTGCTGCACACGGCTGGCTCCTATTTAAATGGTTGTCCACTAGGACTCCAAGATCCCTCTGACAGTAGCTCATGTTGAGCAATGTACCACATATAATGTAACTGTGCATTTTGTTTTTCTTGCCTAAATGTAGAACCTTACTTTTTACACCATTGAATTTCATTTCTGAGTCTACGGAGAAGGGCGGCATACAAATCTAATAAATGAGTGAGTGAGTGAGTGAGTGAGTGAGTGAGTGAGTGAGTGAGTGAGTAAGGAAGGAAGGAAGGAAGGAAATAAGTAAGTAAGGAAGGAAGGAAGGAAATAAATAAATAAATAAATTTTGTTAGATAGCGCCCAATGTTCCCGTCTGTCAAGATCCTTCTGTATTTTGCACCTATCTCCTGGAGTGTTGGCTATTCCTGCCAGTTTGGTGTCATCTGCAAATTTGATAAGTTCCCCATCTATCCTCTCGTTCAGGTCATTGATGAAGATGTTGAAGAGTATTGGGCCTAAAACAGAACATGAGGATCCTCCACTGCTTACACCCCTCCAAGCAGATGTAGTTCCATTGAGCACTACACGTTGAGTGTGGTTAGTTAGCCAGTTTTGAATCCATCTGGGTTTGTGACCAATCCTTTGTTCACCAAATGAACGGTTGTATGTTTGAGCTCTACACATGTGGGTCCGGTTGATCGTGGCTGACACACATAGGGGTGAGAAACACAGTTTGAACAAGCCTTGAATGTCTGGTTTATATAGGGCACTAAATGACAGGCTGAACTTTCTAACTCCACATATGGGTGTGGGGGATTATTATTATTATTATTATTATTATTATTATTATTATTATTATTTATTAGATTTGTATGCCGCCCCTCTCTGTAGACTCAGGACGGCTCACAACAGTGATAAAAACAATACATAATGACAAATCTAATAATTAGAATCTAAAATAGCAATAGTACATTTTTAAAAGTCTAAAAAGCAAGGAACCCCAATGTAAAAAAAACATACATACAGTCATATCATGCACTAGAACTACATAGGCAGGGGGAGATGTCTCAGTTCCCCCACGCTTGACGACAGAGGTGGGTTTTAAGGAGTTTACGAAAGGCAAGGAGGGTGGGGGCAGTTCTAATCTCTGGAGGGAACTGATTCCAGAGGGTCGGAGACGCCACAAAGAAGGCTCTTCCCCTGGGTCCCGCCAGATGACATTGTTTAGTCAATGGGACCTGGAGAAGACCAACTCTGTGGGACCTAACCGGCCGCTGGGATTCGTGCGGCAGAAGGCAGTCCCGTAAGATGAACCTTAACCCAGGTGGGATTCTGGGAACTATTCAGAATCCAAATGCCTATGGAATAGCCAACATGGTTCTGTTAATAAATCAAGCTCTGATTGAGAGAATTGGACTGGGACTTGATTTATTTCTCAGGTGCTATTTGGAGCGCTGACACTAAACGTCAAACGAGGACGGTCTGTTCCAACCAAGTTCAACCTTGTTTTACCAAATCTCCACTGGATTTGCCCCCCGTGGCTCAAACACCCCATGGCCCCTTCGGTTGTGGGGTGGGGAGACAGACAGGGAGCACCCACCTGGGCGAAGAAGGGGTCACCACGATGTCATTCAGCGAGACCTCCGTCGGTTCGGAGAAGGGAGGGGTCATTGGTCCCACGGGGATGGATGCGCTCACCACAGCTGCTGCCATCTTGACGGAGCCTGGAGTAGCCAGAAAACGGATCCCTCACGCCGTCTCTCAAGCCCTTGGACGCACAAAAGGTTTAGCCTGAAGGGAGAAATCAAAGAGGGCTCTTAGTCTCACTTTGGGGGAAAGATCAAAAGCAACGTGAGAAAATATTATTTCACTGAAAGAGTAGTAGATCCTTGGAACAAACTTCCAGCAGATGTGGTTGGTAAATCCACAGTCACTGAATTTAAACATGCCTGGGATAAACATATATCCATCCTAAGATAAAATACAGGAAATAGTATAAGGGCAGACTAGATGGACCCTGAGGTCTCTTTCTGCCGTCAGTCTTCTATGTTTCTATGTTTCTCACTTCTACACCCAGGCAAAGAACAGGAAAAGAAAACAAGTGATAAATATGAACCTTTCGGACAACGGAAAAGATGGCATGGGGTGGGCTGTAGCTTTTGCAAACGGTTTAGGGTTTATTTTTAAAATCTCTTTATTAATTATTTACAATTAAAACATGTAATGCAAACAAACATATATATATATATATATACAATCTATGTAAAGATACAGAAATATTAGTATAAATACGATATATGCCTAGTGTATACATCTCTATCGTATCAGGAAAATAACATAAAACACACAAACACACAGACCAAAGTGTCAACTGATGAGTTCACTATCCTAACTCTATTTTTATATTTTGTTGTAAGACGCACTGAGTCCTTCGGGATTGGCAGCATAGAAGTCAAATAAACAAACAAACAAACAGTTTTGAAGATCTCCAGAAATTGCAATATTCAACACCCACCCACTTGTCTTCTGGGAGAAAGAGAAAGTGAGAGAGAGAAAGAGAGAGAGAGAGAAAGAAAGAAAGAGAGAGAGAGAAAGAGGGAAAGAAAGAGAGAGAAAGAGAGAAAGAAAGAGGGAAAGAAAGAAAGAGAGAAAGAGAGAGAGAAAGAAAGAGAAAGAAAGAAAGAGAAAGAAAGAAAGAAAGAAAGAAAGAAAGAAAGAAAGCAGCTTCTTGGATGAGGAGCAAAATGTTGTCGAAGAAAAACCAGAAAGTGCCGTTGCCTCTTGGAAGGAAAGCACCTTTGGGACAACCAGGACACGGATGGCTAACAATTTCCAAAGACATCTAACCTAAACTTTTGGGGGGGTTTTCTCACGAGTTACGAACATCTGGACATTTCCATTGTTGCAACTCGGAAGGCAGAAGCACAGAAAAGGGTCCCCCACTTCTCTTTCCTCTTCAGAAACAGGAAATGTGCTCAGATCCAAAGTGCGGGAAAGAAATGGATGGTAGCCATAGCATTTAGACTTATATACCGCTTCGCAGTGCTTTCACAGCCCTCTCTAAGCGGTTTACAGAGTCAGCCTCTTGCCCTCCACAATCCTCATTTGACCCACCTCGGAAGGATGGAAGGCTGAGTCCACCTTGAGCCGGTGGTGAGATTTGAACTGCCGAACTACAGCTAGCAGAAATACAAGATTGATGACCTTGGAATGACGTGGCTTACAATTGGGTTGGCACACGTTTCTTTGGTATTAAAACAAAATGCAAATAAATATTTTCAAAGACACCATGCAACAAACGTGCTACTCAGAGTGTGGGAGAAAATTAAAGAACAACATTATCTTAAGATACCACTGTGGCTTTCAACAATGGAAGCATTGATAAATTGAAATGTTTTTCATATAAGAACTATGATTAGATATAAAGATATTTTAAATGAAGAAGGGGGGGTTAAAAAAAGAGAGGAGATGAGCAAAATAGGGATTATAGCAATAGCATTTAGATTTACCATATTTTTCAGAGTACAGTGATACCTTGTCTTACAAACTTAATTGTGTGGTTCTTAAGGTGAAAAGTTTGTAAGACCAAACAATGTTTCCCGTAGGAATCAATGGAAAAGCGATTAATGCATACAAGGCCAAAATTCGCCCCTTTTGCCAGCCAAAGCGCCTGTTTTTGCACTGCTGGGATTCCACTGAGGCTCCCCTCCATGGGAAACACCATCTCCAGACTTCTGTGTTTTTGCGATGCTGAAGGGGAATCCCAGCATCGCAAAAAATGAGCACTTCGCTGGCAACGGAAATCCGGAGGTGGGGTTTCCCAGCGAGGGGAGCCTCAGTGAAATCGCAGCATCACAAAAACACCAAAGTCCTCGAAACCCCACCTCCGGACCTCTGTGTTTTTGTGATGCTGCGATTTCACTGAGGCTCCCCTCGCTGGGAAACCCCACCTCCAGCGAAGTGCTCATTTTTGCGATGCTGGGATTCCCTGCTGGGATTTCCCTGCAGCATCACAAAAACATGGAAGTCCGGAGGTGGTGTTTCCCATGGAGGGGAGCCTCAGAGGAATCCCAGCAGCGCAAAAACATGTGCTTCACTGGCAACGGAAGTCCGGAGGCGGGGCATCCCAGCGGCGGCGGTGGGTTTGTAAGGTGAAAATAGTTTGTAAGAAGAGGCAAAAAAATCTTAAACCCCGGGTTTGTATCTCGAAAAGTTTGTATGACGAGGCGTTTGTAAGACGAGGTATCACTGTATAAAAGGCACCTTACTTTTGGGGGAGAAAAATTGGGGGAAAATCTGCCTATCAGGTATTCATCTGGCTAGCGTCCCTAGTCTGGTCAGCTCCAGCACATTATTTTATCCCCTAGTTAAGGCTTTAAAAAAAACCTTATTTGGAGAGAGTAACAATGAAAGAGCTTGCAAACTGTAAGAGCTGGAAATATTGTTAGCACCTGGTTAGCGCTCGAAAGAAACATTTGGAGCAAGTAGAGCATTGGGGAAAAAATCCTGCAAAGACTTAGGGCTTGGAAAACATTTTTTGTAGAGAATTACAGTGAAAGAGCTCATAGTTCCCTCTAAGCTGAGCAGTGAGCAATCGCTCACTTAAAAATCATCATCAACTCAGAGTTTTCCAAACCTGCCCAGAAGCCGAGAGGGAAAGAGTGAGAGGGAAGGAGAGAGAGAGGAAGAGAGAGAAACAGATAGAAAAAAGAGAGGAAGGAAAAGAGAAAGAAAAAGAATGGGAGTAAGGAAGAGAGAAAGAAAATCAAAATCTAGTTTGAAAGTAGCTCAACTATTTAAGCTCAGACACTATACTTTTCCGCCCCCCCCCCCAAAAAAATTAGAGGGAACCCTGAAAGAGCTTGTAAGCCAGCAAGAGGTGGAACAGCATTAGCACCTAGTTAGGGCTGGGGGGGAAATCTTCAAAAAAAAAAAAAGAGCTACATTTAGAGTATACAACTCACCCAAATTTTCAGCCTTTTTTAGGGAGGAAAAGGGTGCATCTTATACTCCAAAAAGTACAGTATACACCGCTCCACAGTGCTTTCCAGCCCTCTCTAAGCGGTTTACAAGGGTCAGCCTCTTGCCCCCAACAATCTGGGTCCTCTTTTTATCGATCTTGAAAGGATGGAAGGCTGAGTCAACCTGGATCCTACTGAGATTCGATCTGCCAAACTGCTGGCAGCCAGTAATGAGCAGAAGTAGGTTGCAGTACTGCACTCTAACAATTGCGCCTAGGCTGCGCCAGGATTGATGTATTTACAGATAAAGTCTAGATAGGGCAAAGACGTAATACCGCAAGGGTTTTATAATGAATTAAGAGAATTAGATAAAATCTTAACAGGTGTAGATGAGAAATTAATAAAGAAACTGTATAATTACATTCTGGGCGCAAACCTAGTGGAAGAACAAGTTAGAGAAACAATGATAGTATGGGCCAAAATTGTTGGTCATACGATTGAATTAGACAAATGGCAGAAACTGTGGGAGATGAACAATTTGAATTGCGTATAAATAAATTCAATTCAATTCAATTTATTAGATTTGTATGCCGCCCCTCTCCGAAGACTCGGGGCCGCTCACAACAATAATAAAAACAATATTCCAGCGAAAACAAATCTAATATTAAAAAGCACATAAAACCCTATCATATTTAAAAAAGCAAACAACATATACATACCCAAACATAAATATTAAAAAAGCCTGGGGGAAAGGTGTCTCAACTCCCCCATGCCTGGCGGTATAGATGGGTCTAAAATTTGTCTAAGATGTTTTACAAATGGCACCTACCTCCAGAGATGCTGGCAAGGATGCTTAAAGACAGACCGGCAAAATGGTGGAAGTGTCACCAACTACAAGGATCATACAGTACTATCATATGGGGTGGACTTGTGCACAAGCTAAAGTATACTGGACTAAAATTAAGACGTGGATAGAAGAGATGATGCAGGCAACGCACGGAACTGAAACAAGAGACATTTTTTGCTAGGGATAATGCCAGGAAATTATAGAAAAGTGGATAGATATTTGATGGTCCATGTATTAAGTGCAGCTAGAATTGTATATGCTCAGCATTGGAAAAAAGGAGAATTACCCAAAGAAGAAAAGGTGATAAGGAAAATATTAGAATGTGCAAAAATGAATAGACTAACATTAGCAATGAGAGATAAAGAACAGATAGTGTTGTGGTTAGCTCTGGCCCAGCTCCTGCCCCAAGGACTGTGGATGTGGGGGAGACATCCACCTGCTGCAGGCCTGTTTTGCCCCCGGTGGAATCTGCTGATGAAGGCTCCTCTGACCAAGAAGACATGAGTGACAGGGAGGAGGAGAGTGTGGCAGACAGCTCAGAAGGAGATCAATTATCTTTCTCCTCCTTGGATTCGGAACAAGAATTAATGATACAGCCACGCATGCGGAGAGCGATGCATAGGCAACAACAACTGAGAGATTATTATCAAAGAAAATGAGGCCACCTGTGGTTGGATGGGGCTGTGGTCATTAGTGAGGCTGCTATAAAGAGCAGCCTGTGGGTTTGGCCATTGTGGAGGATTATCTGATCCTTGTGTTTGGTGAGTGCTTTACTGACTTTGACCTTTTGTGTGCTGATTTTCCCCCGCTTTGAAACTAAACCAGGGCAAAGTGTGTTTCACTTTGTGAAAGAAGGAGGACTGTGAATTGCCTCACAGCTGCAAGCTAAGTATCTCAGAACTGATAAGGGACTTGTACAAATTACCAGTTTGTTTGGAGACGAGTGCTCTTTGCTATACCAAAAGAGGGCTTAGGTTAAGGGAATTTTCATTATAAAGAACATTGTTTTGAATTTTCAAACGTGTGTGTGTGTCTGAAATTTGTACCTGTGAATTTTTGGGAGGATTCTACCAGAGAGCCCGACAGAACAGATAGAATATTATGGGGTTTGGGAGACGATTTATAAGCGGATAGAAAAAAAGAAAGGAGCGTGGAATTGAAAAAAAAGCAAGTGAGTAAGAAGTGTTAACACATCGAGATAAAATGTATAATGTACTGGGAAAAGAACAATAGGGATTATGTAATGATTGTAAAAAGGTATAAGAAAATAAGCATATAACCAGACACACTGCTGATGGAAAAAGAATTTTTTATGTGTGTATGATGAAAAAAAAATTACAAAAAGGGAAAGAAAAAGTAAAAGAGATGGCAAATCTATTTCCTCTTCGGAAACAGGAAATGTGCTCAGATCCAAAGTGGGGGCAAGCAGCGGATTGCTCAACCCCCCCCTGTTTTCTCCGAAGTTGTCCCCCCCCCATTTGAGGTTACGCCTGGCCATGGGTGACGTGTCACATCAGCCATCGGCTCCCAACCTTCAATGGACCCACGCTCCTCTCTCCCTCCCCCCAACAACCTATTTCAACCGGCTTCCGGCCCGGATTTCCGCTGGTTTGATCAAAAATAACTTCCATTATCACAGCGATTAGGATTTGCATAGCCCAGAACTGGAAGAAAGAGGAAACGCCAACAGAAAGGATCATGATCAAAAAGATGTATGACTGCGCGGAATTACATAAGTTAACACAAGAGCTGAAAGACAAGGATCGAACAAAGTACTATGAGATCCGGAAAGAGTTTTACAAATGGGTGGACAAGAGGAAGCAGAAATAAAGCTGTAGATAGAGGGATTATGTTTAATAAATAGAAAAATATAAACTTCTGTTGGAACTTGATGTAAGAAATCATATTACAACTCAAAAGGTTTTACATAAAACCGAAAAACAATTGTTGATACCAAATGCCGTAGAATAGCATAAGAGAAAGAGGTGTCTAGGTCAGTGTTTCCCAACCGTGGCAACTTGAAGATATTAGGACTTCAACTCCCAGAATTCCCTAGCCAGCATTCGCTGGCTGGGGAATTCTGGGAGTTGAAGTCCAAATATCTTCAAGTTGCCAAGGTTGGGAAACACTGGTCTAGGTAGACAGCTGGGGGGGGGGGGTGTTTATATGTTCCTTTTTCTTTCTTTCTTTATTTTATTTTTTATTTATTTATTCATTTGTCCAATACACAAATACATAGGAAAAAAACTAGACATGTGATAATATAAAAGAGGGTGAAAGTGAACTTAGAGGAGAGGATAAATGAAAGGAAGAGAATATATCAGATAGGTGAAAGAAAGGAAAGCCAATTGGACAGGGGACGAAAGGCACACCAGTGCACTTATGTACGCCCCTTACTGGCCTCTTAGGAACCTGGAGAGGTCAATCGTGGAGAGTCTAAGGGAGAAGTGTTGGGGGTTAGGGGTTGACACAATTGAGTCCGGTAAAGAATTCCACGCTTCGATAACTCGATTGTTGAAATCATATTTTTTACAGTCAAGTTTGGAGCGGTTCGTATTAAGTTTGAAGCTGTTGCGTGCTCTTGTGTTATTGCGGTTGAAGCTGAAGTAGTCGTTGACCGGAAGGACGTTGCAGCATATGATCTTGTGGGCAATGCTCAAATCGTGTTTAAGGCGTCTTAGTTCTAGGCTTTCTAGGCCCAGGATTGTTAGTCTATTTTCGTAGGATATTCTGTTTCGAGTGGCGGAGTGAAGGGCTCTTCTGGTGAAATATCTTTGGACGTTTTCAAGGGTGTTGATGTCTGAGATGTGATATGGGTCCCAGACAGATGACCAGTATTTTAGGATGGGTCTGGCAAAATTTTTGTAGGCTCTTGTGAGTAGTGTGAGATTGCCTGAGCAGAAGCTGCGTAGGCTCTATCTCTTTCTGTTCTTTTCCTTTCTAGATTTGTTTGCCTGGCTTAAGACATTGTACAATTCAATGTCAATTTGAAGGGGTATGAAACAGGTTAAAAGGTTATGTACTGTCTTTTTTAATGTTTATATATTAAATTAAACTTTTTCTAATTAAAAAAAAGGAACTTCCATTTATGTGCCAAGACAGGGATCAAAGCAGGCAGAGGAGCCCTGGGGGATTGGCAAACGTTGGGTTTTTGTTTCACACGGAAAGGTGTGGGAGGGGGGGGGAATTTCCTGCCGGTTTCAATGACGAAGCTTTTAATTCACGTGTTGCTCCGTGGGACTGACTTCTGAGCAGCCTGTTGCAAGGTGTTGCATTGCCAGTCACTTCATGTCTTAACTAATTTTTTTTTTAAATCAACCACGTTCCTTCGTGGGTCCCTGGAGCCAAACGACTAGAATTTTCAGCTAGACTGCCTTGGATTGTGGAAGCCCCGCTAATAGCAATAGCATTTAGACTTATATACTGCTTCATAGTGCTTGTACATCCCCTCTCTAAGTGACTGACAGAATCAGCCTCTTGCCCCCAACAATCTGGGTCCTCATTTGACCCAGCTCAGAAGGATGGAAGGCTGAAGAAGGAAGGAAGAAGGAAGGGAGGGAGGGAGGGCAATAGCATTTAGACTTATATACCGCTTCATGGTGCTTTTCTAGCCCTCTCTAAGCAGCTTACAGAACCAGCCCCTTGCCCTCAACAGAGTCCTCATTTGACCCCCCTCGGAAGGACGGAAGGCTGAGTCAACCTTGAGCCAGTGGTGAGATTTGAACAGCTGAACTACACTCTAACCACTGCACCACCCCGGCTAACGTCTCAGCACTAAATCTGATTTTTTTCTTCTTCTTCCCTGAAGCTGGATCAGCTGAAGCCAAACCTGGTCTGGCATCTTCCTTATCTTCCTAGAGTTCCTGGAGAGGGGGACACCACTCACGAGGCACGTTCGTTAGTAGCCTGCTCTTGGACAGGGAGGTTCACTTTTCAAAACTGTCTCGCCCCCTTCCTGAGAAAGACATTTTTCCTCCACTTCTTCACCATCTTCTGTTCCGAATTCTCTTGTTTTGACCAGGTGATTCTGTGCGCAACGAGGCCTCACAAAAACACCCCCTCACCCATGGGGATTTTGCCACGGATCGAAATGGTCCCCTTGCCTTCTTCCCCCCTTCCGACTGGAACCCAAGCCCATTTCCCTTCAGTTCACAATTAAGTGTCAAGTCTAGGTGACCCAGTGGGTCTCTAAGTTATTGAAAACTTCCCAAAACCAGAACTCACCCTGAAGCAAAGCAGGTGAGAAGGAAGGAGAGAGAGAGAAAGAGAGAGAGAGAGAGAGAGAGAGAAGGGTGTCACCCTGGCAAAGACCAAGAACCAGGAAAAAAGCGGCCAAGATCCCCTTGGGGGATTATTTCTGCTCCCCAACTCCCAAGAGAAGAAGAGCAAGAGAACCAACTAAGTGGCCTCTGGAGTCCCCACCTGCCAGGAAAAAAAGCTATCTTTTCCAGGGGAGCGGCACAAGACATTCAACCAGAATGTTAAAGGGATTAAAAACCAAAACATAGGAGGAAAGGTTGAAGGAACTGGGCATGGAGAGTCTAGCAAAGCGGAGATCCAGGGGGGACATGATAGCAGTCTTCAAATACTTGAGTGGCTGCCACAAGGAGGAGGGGGTCACATTATTTTCCAAAGCACCAGAGAGCCAGACAAGGAACAACGGGTGGAGGCTGACCAAGGAGAGATTCAACCTGGAAATAAGGAGGAACTTTCTGACGGTGAGAGCAATCAACCAGTGGAACAGCTTGTCCACAGAGGTGGTGAACGCTCCAATACTTGAGACTTTCAAGAAAAGACTGGACTGCTATTGGACTAGTGTGATGTAGGGTCTCCTGCAGGGTTGGACTAGATGACCAGCAAAGTCCCCTTCCAACTCTAATAATAATAAAAAATTAAACAAAGACTCCAACCTCCCTGTTTTCGCCCATCCATTCTTGGTCCTTAGCCCCAGGGCTGGCTGGAGAATTCTGGGGTTTGAAGTCCACTCATCTCCGAGTTGCTACAGTGGAGTAGGTAAACCAAGCCACCACCCCCCAGCAGCTAGGGAATTCTGGGAGTTAGCAATAGCATTTAGACTGTATATGCTGCTTCACAGTTTTTACAGCCTTCTCTAAGCAGTTTACAGAGTCAGCCTCTTTCCCCCAACAATCTGGGTCTTCATTTTACCCACCTTGGAAAGAAGGAAGGCTGAGTCAACCTTGAGCTGGTCATTTCATTTCATTTTTCATTTTATTGGATTTGTATGCCGCCTCTCTCCGCAGACTCGGGGCGGCTAACAACAGTGGTAAAAACAACATGCGACAATCCAATACTAAAGAAGCTAAAAACCCTTATTTTAAAACCAATCATACATACAAACGTACCATACATAAATTGTATAGGCCTAGGGGGAAAGAATATCTTAATTCCCCCATGCCTGACGACACAGGTGGGTTTTAAGAAGCTTGCGAAAGGCAAGGGTGGGGGCTATTCTAATCTCTGGGGGGAGTTGGTTCCAGAGGGCCGGGGCCACCACAGAGAAGGCTCTTCCCCTGGGTCCCGCCAAACGACATTGCTTAGTCAACAGGACCCGGAGACGGCCAACTCTGTGGGACCTAATTGGTCGCTGGGATTCGTGCGGCAGAAGGTAGTCCCTGAGGTAACGTGGCCCGGTGCCATGAAGGGCTTTATAGGTCATAACCAACACTTTGAATTGTGACCGGAAACTGATCGGCAACCAATGCAGACTGCGGAGTGTTGGTGTAACATGGGCATATTTGGGAAAGCCCATGATTGCTCTCGTGGCTGCATTCTGCACGACCTAAAGTTTCCGAACACTTTTCAAAGGTAGCCCCATGTAGGGAGCGTTACAGTAGTCGAGCCTCGAGGTGATGAGGGCATGAGTGACTGTGAGCAGTGACTCCCGGTCCAAATAGGGCCGCAACTGGTGCACAAGGCGAACCTGGGCAAACGCCCCCGTCAAGATCGAACTTGCTGGCAGTTGGCAGAGTTAGCCTATAATACTTATTATTATTATTATTATTATTATTATTATTTATTAGATTTGTATGCCGCCCCTCTCCGAAGACTTGGGGCAGCTCACAGAATAGATACAAACATAAGCATGTAGCACAAATCTAATAATTTAAAATACAACTAAAAACCCTAATCTAATATGCAATCATACCGTCCAATCACACCATATTACATTCTTTCCACTGCGCCACCATGGCCCTTCCTTCCTTCCTTCCTTCCTTCCCTCCCTCCCCTTCCTTCCCTTCCTTTCCTTCCCACTTAGACTTCTATACCACTTCATAGTGTTTTACAGCCCTCTCTAAGCGGTTTACAGAGCCAACCTGTTGCCCCCAACAATCTGGGCCCTCATTTGACCCACCTTGGAAGTCAACCTTTTGAGGTCCTTACATGGCCTCCAAAGGCTATTTTAGCTTGGCTTTGACTCTTGAAGGAATAGCAGTAGCACTTAGACTTATATTGCAATAGCATGAACATTGCATTTAGACTTATATAACACTTCACGGAGCTTTCCAGCCGTCTCTAAGCGGTTTAGAGAGAGTCGGCCTCTTGCCCCCAACAATCTGGCTCCTCATTTTACCAATGTATTGTATTGGCAGTTCTGTGTTAGCAAAAACTTCAGAAGAAAAGGATTTAGGGGTAGTGGTTTCTGACAGTCTCAAAATGGGTGAACAGTGCAGTCAGGCGGTAGGAAAAGCAAGTAGGATGCTTGGCTGCATAGCTAGAGGTATAACAAGCAGGAAGAGGGAGATTATGATCCCGCTATATAGAGTGCTGGTGAGACCACATTTGGAATACTGTGTTCAGTTCTGGAGACCTCACCTACAAAAAAAGATATTGACAATATTGAACGGGTCCAAAGACAGGCTACAAGAATGGTGGAAGGTCCAAAGACGGGCTACAAGAATGGTGGAAGGTCTTAAGCATAAAACGTATCAGGAAAGACTTCATGAACTCAATCTGTATAGTCTGGAGGACAGAAGGAAAAGGGGGGACATGATCGAAACATTTAAATATATTAAAGGGTTAAATAAGGTCCAGGAGGGAAGTGTTTTTAATAGGAAAGTGAACACAAGAACAAGGGGACACAATCTGAAGTTAGTTGGGGGAAAGATCAAAAGCAACATGAGAAAATATTATTTTACTGAAAGATTAGTAGATGCTTGGAACAAACTTCCAGCAGACGTGGTTGGTCAATCCACAGTAACTGAATGTAAACATGCCTGGGATAAACATATATCCATCCTAAGATAAAATACAGGAAATAGTATAAGGGCAGACTAGATGGACCATGAGGTCTTTTTCTGCCGTCAGACTTCTATGTTTCTATGTTAGCATTTAGACTTATATACTATTTATTTATTTATTTATTTATTTATTTATTTATTTATTTATTGATTGATTGATTGATTGATTGATTTGATTTGATTTGTATGCCACCCCTCTCCGAAGACTCGGGGCGGCTAACAACAGTAACAAGACAGCATACAATAATAATCCAATACTAAAAACAATTAAAAACCCATTATTATAAAAACCAAACATACATAGAGACATACCATGCATAAAATTGTAAAGGCCTAGGGGGAAAGAGTATCTCAATTCCCCCGTGCCTGGCAGCAGAGGTGGGTTTTAAGCATCTTACGAAAGGCAAGGAGGGTGGGGGCAATTCTAATTTAATCTAATTTAATCTAAGAGGCAGCACCTGGCTTCTCACACATTCTATCTTGAACATGGCATATACATTGCACAACAGCAACCTGGCCATGTGCCTTACAAACCACGATTCAGAGCTTAGCATGTTATTTGACCCAACTGCAGCTTAATTCAACAAAATCCCGGTTCAACGGAGCGAGCAAAACCAGCCAGGATCTGAAAAAAAAAGATTTTCAACTGGGCCTCCAAAAACTCAAGACCAGCTGTCTGCCCCCCCCCCAAAGCCTTTCAGGACTTTTGACCTAAGAGTTGCAAAACTCTTTGCTAGGAAGGAAAGGGTTAAAAAAAGGTCCAGCTGCCTCTTATTTGCAAGTCATGTGTTGGTTAAAGTGCAGATGAAAGCTGCTTATCTGGCACAGCCCCCAATTCTGCAAGGGGTTTAAACACACTCTTTAAGGCTGCAACACCCAAGAGGCCAAAGTTCAGACCCCCGGCCACCACTGACTGCGAGTGGGGCTCAAGTTCTCTATTTTATACCCCCCACTTTATGCAAAACATCCATTCTCTATTGCAGGGGTCTCCAACCTTGGCCACTTTAAGACTAATATTATTATTATTATTATTATTATTATTATTATTATTAATTAGATTTGTGTGCCCCCCCTCTCCGAGGACTCAGAGCAGCTCACAACAACAATACAACATGTACAAATCTTATATTAAAAACAATTTAAAATCTTTATTATAAAAAGAAAAACAATCACAGAACCTAACAATCGATACATAAAATCATAGTAGCTAGGGGTATATTAATTTCCCCATGCCTGACGACGTAGGTGCGTCTTCAGAAGCTTTTGAAAGGCAAGGAGAGTGGGAGCAGTTCTAATCTCTGGGGGGAGTTGATTCCAGAGGACTGGGGCCGCCACAGAGAAGGCTCTTCCCCTGGGTCCCACCAGATGACATTGTTTAATCGATGGGACTGAACAATGGACTTCAACTCTCAAGAGTTCTGGGAATTGAAGTCCACAAGTCTTAAAAGTCGCCAAGGTTGGAGACCCCTTCTCTATTGCACACAGACAGGCAGGTGGGTCTGACTATGAATTAATTAATTAACTTGGACTTATATGCCACCAACTCCCTGAGGACTCTGGGTGGCTTACAACCAAACAGACATAAAATGTAATACTGTACTGTATACCGTAAAACACCTTACATGCATAATCTTTACTGGCCAGATCCCAATGGCCTGCCATCTGATCAACGACCAATTATCAATGACTATTACCTTGCAAAAACACTAAACTTCCTCAATTGAGCAACATGCAGCAGCCCTCATGGTTTTGGGCTGACCCACATATGTACAGGGCTCGCCTGTCCCACAGGAACTGCATTGGCGGCCGATTTGCTTCCAGGTCCAGGTCCAATTCAAGGTGCCGTTGGCCACTTTCAAAACCCTACATGACTTGGGGACCAGGTTATCTGAAGGACCATCTCTTCTGGGTTATATTAGGAAAGTGAACACAAGAACCAGGGGGCACAATCTGAGGTTAGTTGGGGGAAAGATCAGAAGCAACATGAGAAAATATTATTTGACTGAAAGAGTAGTAGATGCTTGGAACAAACTTCCAGCAAACGTGGTTGGTCAATCCACAGTCATTGAATCTAAACATGCCTGGGATAAACATAGATCATCCTAAAATAAAATACAGGAAATAGTATAAGGGCAGACTAGATGGACCACCAGGTCTTTTTTCGCTGTCAATCTTCGTTGTTGTTGTTGTTATTATTATTATTATTAATAATAATAATAATAATAATAATAATAATAATAATAATAATAATATTAATTGGATTTCTATGCCGCCCCTTTCCAAGGACTTAGGGTGGCTCACAACCTATAATATACAGCAGTGTTTCCCAACCTTGGCAACTTGAAGATATCTGGACTTCAACTCCCCAGCCAGAATCCTGGCTGGGGAATTCTGGGAGTTGAAGTCCAGATATCTTCAAGTTGCCAAGGTTGAGAAACACTGATATACAGTATACACAATTTGGCTTTTGTGCATGCTCAGGAGCCGGAATCAACCCGAAACACAGCTGTGCTTCGGGCAAAGGAATAAAGGTCAGTTTAAACCCGGGGCAGGTGGGGGGAAGCAGGCGGGAGGGCCCTTTGACAAGCAGCAGAACAGGAAAAACCTTCAAAACAGGGAGGGAAAATTCACCAAAACCTCCAGAAAAAAGATGACGGCACCAACAGACCAGCACCAAATGAATTGGATCACTAGTGGATGGTTCAGGCTATCTGGTCTGAACCTGGAAGAACCCACCCTTGACACACACACAAACAGCCCCCCCCTCTGCCCTGAGTCTCCAGAGAGGGGCAGCATACAAATCTAATATATATATTATTATTATTATTATTATTATTATTATTATTATTATTATTATTAAAGTGGGGGCAATCTCTACTCAAGGGCTCTGCAAAAGGAAAAGCCAGTAGCCCCATCAGCTGACTCCCCTTTTCTGCCTCCCCCTCGCCCCCCCCAGAATGACAGAGTTAGAAGGGACCCTGGAGGTCATCTAGTCCAGCCCCCTCCTGGAAGAGCAGGAACCCCTAGTGAGGGCAAACCTTTTTTTCCCCTCGGGTGCTGAAAGAGCATATGTATCGCACATGTGCGAGTGCCCCCACCCACAATTCAATGCCTGGGGAGGGCGAAAACAGCTTCCCCCCCGCCCCCTGGAGGCTGGAAACGGCCTGTTTCCCAACTTCTGGTGGGCCCAGTAGGCTCATGTTTCACCCTCCCCAGGCTGGAGGGGAGGGAGGGTTAAAACCCCCATCCCTCCGGAGGCTGCCTGGAAGCCAAAAACCCCCTCCCAGAGCCTCTGTGTGAGCCAAAACTCAGCTGGCCGGTACACACGTGCATGTTGGAGCTGAGCTAGGGCAATGGTCCATGTGCCAGCACATATGGCTCCGCGTGCCACCTGTAGCACCCGTGCCATAGGTTCGCCATCACTGTCCTAGACCATTCTCGACAAATTGGACTTGATGACCTGCATGGTCCCTTTCAACTCTAACAATAAATAAAATAAAATAAATAAAATAAAAATAAAATTCGGATCTCTCCCTTAAAAACCTCCAGTGTTGGAGCATTCACAACTTCTGGTGGCAAGTAGTTCCACCGGTTAATTGTTCCCACTGTTAGGACATTTCTCTCCAATTCCAGATGGCTTCTCTGCTTGTTTGCTTTCTCGTCCTGCCTTCTGGTGCTTTGGAGGATGGGTTGACATCCCCCCCCCACCTTCTTTGGGGCAGCCCCCCAATTACTGGATCCCAGCTATCCTGTCCTCTACAATCCTTTCCAGTGAACTCGACCTCCCCAATTCCCACAACTGATCTGTGTAGGTTTCAGCCTCCAGCACAGACACACACACACAGCAATCTTCCTCGCTCTTCCCTCCCCTCTTCCGGGAATCCACTGAAACATCATTTTTTTAATGTGAAACCGAGGGGCTCCCCCCCCCACTCAGCTGGTCCTTGGAGAGAACAGCTGCAGCTTCCTGGCAGGCAGAGCCCTGAGTTTCCCAGGGAGGGTTTGGACCCTCCCTCGTCCCCCCCTTCCCCTAATTAGATCCGCCTGTTGCTCAACGCAGCGGCTACACCTGCTGTTGAATCATCCAACTCTCCTCCACCAATGGGAGGGCCGAGCGGCAACATCCAAGGCTCATCACATCACGGGGGCAGACCGTCCCCCAGGGCTGTCTCTCCGTTTGTGTGTGTGTGGGGGTATGTGTGTGTGAGAGAGAGAGACCAACGGAGGAGGAGGAGGGGGAAGAGGAGAAAGGGTACAGGAGAAAGGATAGAGGAAGAAGAGAAGAGTAGAGGAAGAGAGGAGAAGGAGGAAGAAGAGGAGGAGGAAGAGGAGAGGAAGAGAAGGATAGAGAAGAGAGGAAGAGGAAAAAGAGAAAGATAGAAGAAGAGAAGGGTAGAGGAAGAGGAGAGGTGGAGGAGGAAGGGGAGGAAGAGTAGGAGGAAGAGGAGAAGAGGAAGAAGAGGATAGAGAAAGAGAAGAGGAGAACGAGGAAGAGGAGGAAGAGGAGAGGAAGAAGAGGAGGAGGAAGAGGTGAAAGAGAGGAAGAGGAAGAAGAGAAGGGGAGAGGAAGAGGAGAGGTGGAGGAGGAAGAAAGGAGGAGGAAGAGGAGAAAGAGGAGAGGAAGAAAAAGAGAAGGATAGAGAAAGAGAAGAGGAGAAGGAGGAAGAGGGGAGGAAGAAAAGAAGGAGGAAGAGGCAAAAGAGTGGAAGAGGAAGAAGAGAAAGGTGGAGGAAGAGGAGGAGGAAGAGTAGAGGAAGAGAAGGATAGAGAAAGAGGAGAGGTGGAGGAGGAAGGGGAGGAAGAGTAGGAGGAAGAGGAGAGGAGGAAGAAGAGGATAGAGAAAGAGAAGAGGAGAACGAGGAAGAGGAGGAAGAGGAGAGGAAGAAGAGAAGGAGGAAGAGGTGAAAGAGAGGAAGAGGAAGAAGAGAAGGGGAGAGGAAGAGGAGAGGTGGAGGAGGAAGAAAGGAGGAGGAAGAGGAGAAAGAGGAGAGGAAGAAAAAGAGAAGGATAGAGAAAGAGAAGAGGAGAAGGAGGAAGAGGGGAGGAAGAAAAGAAGGAGGAAGAGGCAAAAGAGTGGAAGAGGAAGAAGAGAAAGGTGGAGGAAGAGGAGGAGGAAGAGTAGAGGAAGAGAAGGATAGAGAAAGAGGAGAGGAGGAGGGAGGAGAGGAAGAAGAGAAAGGTAGAAGAGAAGGGTAGAGGAAGATGAGAGGTGGAGGAGGAAGGGGAAGAAGAGGAGGAGGAAGAGGAGAAAGAGAAGAGAAGGATAGAGAAAGAGAAGAGAATGAGGAAGAGGAGAAAGAGAGGAAGAAAAGGAAAAAGAGGGAGAGGGGAGGAGGAGAGCTGGCAGGCAGTTGTGGGGAGGATGCTCGGTGCCTTTGCCCTGTGACCCATAGCCTGGGGGGGGAAGGAGAGGTGAGCCTTGAGCGGAGGCACCCAGCCTTGGGGGGGGGGAGGCAGGAGGAGCCAAGCCTGCCCCCCTCCGTCCCCCCTCCTGAGCAGAAGGCTGACGTGGCTCCCAAGCCGAGTGACCGGTCTGGACTCCCAGAAGGCAACTAGCAGCCGAGGCCCTTTGGCTCCAAATCCCTCCCTCCCTCCCTCCCTCCCTCCTGGGGAGCCCAGTTGAAGCCGAGGGGCCCACAGACCTCCACTTAACCACCATTAACCACCACAAGTTACAACAGGGCTGGGAAAAAGTGACTTGGGAGCGTTTTTCCCCACCGACGCCTCTCCCAGCCTCCCCCCACTCACATGACCCGCTTTGACCACCTTTCAATAAGCAAAGCCAGGTTCACCTAATAACCAGGTTAATATAAACCAACCACTATAACATCCATGCCACTAGCCCAACAATTGCAATGCTGATTCGCTTAACCACCATGACAAGGAAAGTTAACAAACCAGGGCAAAAAAACCCCTCACTCGACCCAATGCTTCACTTAGCAACCTCATTTGGTCATAAGGTCGAGGGCTCCCTGCATCAACCAACAGAGGTGGAAGGGAAAGAGAAGGCTGGGGAGGAGGGGGCCTTGAGTCCCAGGAGAATTGAAACATTTCAATATGTCAAAGGGTTAAATAAGGTTTAAGGAGGGAAGTGTTTTTAATAGGAAAGTGAACACAAGAACAAGGGGACACAATCTGAAGTTAGTTGGGGGAAAGATCAAAAGCAACATGAGAAAATATTGACTGAAATAGTAGTAGATGCTTGGAATAAACTCCCAGCAGATGTGGTTGGTCAATCCACAGTCACTGAATCTAAACATGCCTGGGATAAACCTAGATCCATGCAAAGATAAAATACAGGAAATAGTAGAAGGGCAGACTAGATGGACCAGGAGCGCTTTTTCTGCCGTCCATCTTCTATGTCTCTATGAGAAAACTAAGAACTAAGTCTAACTACAGGTAGCCTCTACTTATAGCAATTGAGCCCAAAAACCTCCGTCGCTGAGCAAGGCAGTTGTTGCCGAGTGAATTTTACAACCTTCCTTGCGCAGAAATCCGAAACGCATCGTCACAACTGTTTAAGGGAGTGATTGGGTTGTTAAGTGAATGTAGTTTCCCCCCGGGTCACAGAAGGTCGCAACTCCGGAGCTCTGAGACTCACATAACTAGAGGCGGTTTTGCCAAATGCATGAAATTTGGAGCACATGAATTCTGTGCCGGTGGTCAGTGTGAAAAATGGCCCTGTTCTTTTTTCCAGGCAGTCAATTTTGTCCTTTCTTTTTCTTTTTAAAATAATCTTTGTTAGTTTAATACATTAAAGAAAACAAACAAACAACAAAACCAAGAAACTAACAAAACATTACACACACATACCCAAACCGAGTTGTCAGCTGTACTGTTGACTGCTTATAATAATAATAATTAATAATACCTGTAATAATATATTAGATTTGTATGCCGCCCCTCTCCGAAGACTCAAGGCGGCTAAAACTTTCAAAATTTGTTGTATATATTTGTATATCTTAGTTATTTTTACATTTCACAATTTATCAGATAATCATCAATCAAGAAAAAAAATATGTTGTACTTGGTAAGAATGGTCTGGCTGAAGCCACGGGATTCCATGCCGAAGGATCCCAGGGCAGGATGTCAGATCCCCAGGATCCACTTAGCAAGGAGGGTAAAGGGGGGGCTAGGAAGGGGTCTCCCCATTTGCTGAGCATCAGAAGGGAGGGGGGCAGTGACCCCCACCAGCCTAGCAAGCGTGGCTTCTGCTGCCCCTGGCAAAGTTCTCTCCAAGGGCTGGCCAGTCCTGCAGACAGACGGGAGGGTCCCCAACTCCCATCATCCCCAGCCCATGGGCCCTTTGGGGGGCGGGCTGCTGGAAGGGTGGAATACAATGTGGAATGGATTTAATTAATTACAGTATAGCCCTCCCAGCTCCTTGCAAACTCTGGGTGGGGAAGGAAGGAACCCATGGAGGGAGGCAGACAGGGGGTCCAGCCAAAGGGTCTCCCATTTTCCATGGAGTTCAGGACCTCACCCCCCCCCCATGGGCCACAGCCCTCCAGCCCCCCCCTTCTGCCCGGTTGTTGTGGCCAACCCCCCCCCCCCACGTGCGCCTGGTTAGATAACCATCCGTTGGTGCCAATCAATCAGCGCATTGTTCCCCGAGGAGGAAATGTTTTCGGACAAAGAACGATCCGCTTCAGTCACAACTGGCTTCGCACACCCGGCCAGCCGTGGCAGAGGGGACAAGCTGGCTTGTGTGGAAAGACCCACAATGTGCAAAAAAAACCCCATGTCAACAAACCGCCTGGAGGGGTCTTTCCAATTTGCCCTGGCTGGGAATTCCTCCCCAAAGAGGCGATTTCTCCTCCCAGACGAGTTTGAATTCTGCCCCAAAGCTTTGGCATAAAATGGGAGAGTGGGGGAAGCTCCTCCAGCCCCCCCAAGGGACCCCTCCCCATCCTTTTCTCCTTTGGCCAGACTGTCCACTGCACGTTGGGGGTCCACCGGGCAGAAAAGAGGGAGGCGGTGTAGGAAAATAAGGGGGAAGCTTTTCTGGAGGCCTGGGAAGGGGAAAGGGGGAGTAGGAGAGTCTGGGGGACTTAGGGGGGGCTAGGAAAGGGGTCTCCCCATTTGCTGGGCATCAGAAGGGGGGAGTGGCCCCATGAGCCTAGCAAGAGGGGCTTCTGCAGCCCCTGGCAAATAAGGCCGCAGGGGAGTTCTCTCCCCGGGCTGGCCAGTCCTCCAGACAGATAGGAGGGCCCCCAACCCCCACCGTCCCCAGTCCATGGGCCCTTTGGGGGGGGGGCTGCTTGAAGGAACGGCTGGAAGGGTGCAATGCAAAGGAGACCCCCCCCCCAATCTGTAATGCATTTAATGTAATTTATTTGATAGGCTGCCCAACTCTTTGCAAACTCTGAGCAAGAAGGAACCCATGGAGCAGTTGGGGGTGTCCAGCCAAGGGGTCCCCCACCTTCCATGGGGCGAGAGAGCAAGTTTTGGGGTGAAAAGGGCTGTGGGACGCTCCAGGCACCGGGGAGGCTCCTCCGCTTCCCCCCCTCCCTCGGGAAGAGTTCTGGAGCCCTCCAACGCTGCCCTATTTCGCCTAAGGGGGCCAAAGGCACCAGGTGGGGAATTCGAGTCCTGCTTCAGCCATGGAAGCTGGCTGGCTGGCTATGGCCCGGGTGCTGGTGAGTTCGAGTCCTGCCTTAAGCCTGGACAAGCGTTTTTTGTCTGAAATGGTGACAGGGATTTCCCTCCCTGAGCAGGGGCTGGACTAGAAGACCTCCAAGGTCCCACCTGGTATTCATAGCTTGTCCTCAGACCACGGGGAGGCCCAGTTCCTCTTTAATTATTTTTTAAATTTATTTTATTAATCGGATTCATATGCAATAATGAAGAAAATGGGACTTAGAGAATGTTAGCTATATTTGGGGGAGTTTTTTTGCTTGTCTCTGTTCTTAAAAGTTTAGTACTGTAAGTACTATAGTACGTAAAGTATTAAATTTACCGAATAGTAAATTTACTAAAAAGTAAATTTATAGTACTAAAATTACTAAATTACTAATACTAAAAACTATAAGTACTGTACTTATAGAACTACTGTATAAGTATAAGTACTATAAAATTTTAGTACTACTGTATAAGTGTTATAGTACTATAGTGCTTATAGTACTAACGTAGTACTTTAGTACCTATAGTACTAAAATTACTAAATGACTAGTAGCGCTATAAGGGCTGGAGAGGTGGGAGTTATGGGAGGGGAAAGTAGAAAGTAACTCTTTAGAGCACACTAATGATATGCAAATTTGGCATATGGATACGGATCTCGGTGTTGTGTTTTGCTATTTACATAGGTTTTATCTAAGGCGGAGAAAATTTTTAGAAAAATTATACCCCCCCTAAAAAACCCCAAGTCCAATGAATGAATGTAGGCATGAAACCCTTGGTGGTGGGGCTCCCCGGGAAGGCAGGGGGACTTTGGAGCGGCCCCTCCCGCCCTTTCTGCCCCGTCCCACCTCGCAGGGGGGTTGTTGGGGGGGAGAGAAGGAGGAGGGGGGTTAGGCGGGTTGAAGCGCTGCTTCGGCCCCCGAGAGCCGGGTGTTTTGGGGGGGTGGAAAGCCAGGAGGGGAGCCCCGTCCAGCCCCCCCTCCGAGCCCTGGGACCCCCAGCCGCCCCTTTAGGCTGCACTCACCCTCCGCTGCCGCCGGCGTCTCCAATGAAGGGCGCGGGGCGAGCGGGGCGCTTTTTGAAAGGCTGGGGGCGGGGCGGGGGCGGGGCTTCCGGAGGGCGGGGCTGGGAGGAGGAGGGGGGGAGAAAGTAACTCCCGGTCGTTGACCTCCCGGGCCCGAAAGCATGAATGGGCGTCTGGATTAATGAATGGGTGGCGGAGGTGGGCTTTTAAGGTGGACCGGGGAGGCGTGCTCGCCCCCGGGGGCTCTGAGTGCTAGCGGCCCCGGTCCACCTTAACAGCCCAGCGCTGAATCCATGAATGAAGAGCCGGCGCCCTTAAGGCTTCTCCGCCGCTTTCTCTCCCGCCCGCTCCGAGCGCTTTGCAGAGTCAGCTTCTGCCCCCCCGCTCCCCCCGCCCCCCGCAAACGGCCTGGGTCCTCCCTTAGCGGCCTCGGGAGGGCGGGAGGCTGAGTCAACGCGGAGCCTGCGAGGGAGGGCGGCCCACGTGGCGGGGTGGGGCGCTCCCCGGAGAGACGCACGTGTGGGGAGCGATTGCACCCATGGGGAGCCCCTTTGGGAGGGGGGTGGGAAGGCGGGGGCGGAGGGGGTGCCAGCCACGTGGGACACCCCCCCCCCCACATCTTCTCTCTAAGAGCAGAGAAGGAAGGACCGGGGAGAGTCGGCCACACACACACACGGGATTTTTTTGTGAATGCCACGGCATAAAAGCACACACACACACCCGCAGCAATTCAGACCAATGGTTGTCCAATCGCTTTTTAAATCCTCCAATGATGAAGCACCACAACTTCTGGTGGCAAGCAGTCCCGCTGGTTAATTATCTTCAGTGTTAGGAAATTTCTCTTTAATTGCAGGTTGCTTCTCTCCTTGATTGGTTTCCATCCGTTGTTTCTTCTGATGCCTTCTGGTGCTTTGGGAAATAAATTGTGCCCCCTCTTCTCTGGCTTAGCCCTTCAGATATTGGTATTCAGACAGGACCTTGGAGTACTAATAATTAAAGACTTAAGTGCCAAAGCCCATTGCAACAACATGGCCAAGAAGGCTTTAAGAGTTGTAAACCTAATCCTACGTAGCTTCTGCTCTGGCAATCGCACACTACTTACCAGAGCTTATAAAACTTTCGTCAGACCCATCCTCGAATACAGCTCATCTGTTTGGAACCCATTTCGCATCTCAGACATCAACACCCTTGAAAATGTCCAAAGATACTTCATCAGAAGAGTCCTTCACTCCTCCACTCGAAACAGAATACCCTACGAGACTAGACTTTCAATCCTGGGCCTAGAAAGCCTAGAACTAAGACGCCTTAAACAAGATCTAAGTATTGCCCACAAGATCAAATGTTGCAACGTCCTGCCTGTCGGCAACTACTTCAACTTCAACCATAACAACACAAGAGCACACAACAGATTTAAACTTAATATTAACCGCTCCAAACTTGACTGTAAAATATATGACTTCAGTAACCGAGTTGTCGAAGCGTGGGACTCATTGCCAGACTCCATAGTGTCATCCCCAAACCCCCAACAATTTACCCTTAGATTATCTACGGTTGACCTATCCAGATTCCTAAGAGGTCAGTAAGGGGCGAGTACAAGTGCACTAGAGTGCCTTCCATCCCCTGTCCTATTGCTCTCCTAGATCTCCTATACCTTTCTTCTATTCCTATCTCTTCTATATCTTCTTTTCTATTATTTCTTAGATATATTTTACTATGAGTATCTACTCTATAACCACATTTCGGCCTCCAGGAAGGACGTCTTCGTGACGTCAAAGCTCCGCCCATGGAATTCCCTATTGGGATTCCCCACCTCCTTTCCAGCCTCCAGATCAGCCAAAAACGCCGCATCCGATTGAAAAAAACGGTGCTCCGCTGGGCGCCGCCGCCCAGCTGTAGCCTTCTGAAAGAGCCAGGCGCTTCTCGGCGGCCTCCGGAACCTGAACCTGAACTTCCAGGTTCGGCATTCGGGAGAACGCCGAGAAGCCCCCCCGGCTGTTTTAGAAGGTGACAGCTGGGCAGTGGCGCCCAGCGGTGCACCATTTTGCTTTTTTTCCCCTTTGCACGCATTAATCACTTTTACATTGTTTCCTATGAGAAACAATGTTTCATCTTACGAACTTACTTCCGGAACCAAATAAGTTCATAAGACGAGGTATTACTCTCTCTATATATGATGGTCTTGGCATATTTGGGTTTCTTCCGAACGGTGAAATCACATTCACCATCATCAGGCTGAAGTTTTGAGCTTCGTGCTGCTGTAAATATGGAATGTTTGCAACTGTCATTTGTTCCTTATACTGTATATAGTTTTGGGGGTGGAGATTTGGTTTGAATGTAGCAAATAGATTGGGTGACTATGTTTTAGTGATTTGATTGGTTGGTGGAATCACAATTGCTTTGATGATTATGATATGTTTTTTTGTTTAAGGCTGGTTTCCAAATCTCTGGTAGGCGGGACGTGTCATCTCTTTTATTCATGCAGAGGGGGTGTTTTTCTATCTCTATTGCTTCCATAGTAATTCTTCTGTATAAATTTTCTCTTTTGGAAAGTAATTTAGTTTTTTCAAAGTCAATTTCGTGTCCTGTTTTTTTCATGTGCTGGACAAGGGAGGAAGCCTTTTCTTCTTTTTTAACTGCATTCTTATGTTCTGCAATGTGTGCGCTCACTCTTCGATTGGCTTGTCCCATGTATGTGGCTGCACATGTTTTGGAAGGGATTTCATAGATTCCTTGGTGTTCTAGTTGGATTTTATCTGTTGGGTTTTTTAGGATGTGTGATATTTTTGGGTTAGTGACAAATGAAGTTTTGATATTATGTTTGTGTAGGATTTTACTAATTTTGTCTGTGGTGCCCTTGATGTAAGGGAGGAGGGTGGTACCATTGTCCTGTTCTTGATCTTGTTTTTTGGGGGGTGTCTCTCTTTTGATTAGGTTTGTGATTGTTTTCCCTTCGAATCCATTATAAATTAATACATCTTTGAGTTTGTTCAATTCAGTTTTTAAGTGCTCATGGTCAGCTAGGCGTTTGGTTCTGGTGATGAGAGTTTTGGCTATACAGTATATACATATATACATATGTAGATTGTTCTGAGTTCGGGTTTTGCCCTGTGTAATATTTTGCATGTCTATATACATGTATATATATTTGCATGTATATATATATTTGCATGTATATATACATATACATAAACATATACATATACGTATACGTATACATATATATATATCCACTAAAACTCTCATTGTGTATTGGACAAAATAAATAAAATAAATAAAAAGAAATAAATAAAATGTTTTAGTCTCCAAGCCTTTGATCATTTTAGCGGCTTTTCTTTGCACTTTCCCCAAAATCTCAACCTCTTTTTTTGCAATGCGGGGACCAAAATTGGAGGCATTTTGTTCCAGGCGTGGCCTTGCTAAAGATTTACAAAGCAGCACCATGTGATTTTGTGGTTTTTGATTCTGGGCCTCTATTTACATAAACCAGGATTGTAGCAGCTTTCGAGTCTGGATTTGGAGTCTTAACGGGGTGGAGTGGATCCGCCCACTTGAGCTTTTGAGTGGGTGGATCCCTCCAGGGAAGGGAAGGTTGGCTTCGGCTGGGTTATAACAATAACAACAGAGTTGGAAGGGACCTTGGAGGTCTTCTAGTCCAACCCCTGCTTAGGCAGGAAACCCTACACCACTTCAGACAGGTGGTTATCCAACATCTACTTAAAAACTGCTGGAGGCAACTTCTGTTCCATGGACTAATTGTTCTCACCGTCAGGAAATTTCTCCTTAGTTCTAATTTACTTCTCTCCTTGTTTAGTTTCCACCAACTGCTTCTTGTTCTACTTCTTGTTATTGATTGACAGCTTCTGACATCTCTAACCAGGAAAGAAAACTTCTAAGAGGGAAAGATTTCTTGATAAGGAAAGGCTTGTTACTGCTTAATGGGCGTTTATTTTGTTCCCTTTGTGACGGTCAAGTAAGCTTGTGCCCCATTATGTAGGTTGTTCAGTCTTGTGCCCCTTCTGTGGCCAGACCTTATTTCAATGGACATACGTGGAACATGTTTGGCTACATGGAGCTGATTTACGATGCAAAGGGGAACTTACTTCTGTCCAGTCATCCTTTCTCATGCATTTTGTTTGAGGTCTGAACTATAAATAGTCAGGTGGTGTTGTGGTTCCGTCTGAGGCCCCTCGGGGACTATTTATTTATTCATTTGATTGATTGATTGACTTCTATGCCGCCCTTCTGGAACTCAGGGCGGCTCACAATAAACAAATACTAATATGAAGATGTCTAATATTAAAATATACTAAACACGTTGGGTTCACCCATCAGGATTTAAGAATTGTTAACCTAATCCTTCACAGCTTCTTCTCTGGTAATTTTGATCTGCTAACCAGAGCTTACAAAACATTTGTCAGGCCAATCCTAGAATACAGCTCACGTGTATGGAACCCACATTGCGTATCTGACATCAACACAATTGAGAGAGTCCAGAAATGTTTCACAAGAAGCGTCTTTCACTCCTCTTCTCACAACAAAATACCCTACTCCGCCGTTGTCTTCAATCAGACAACTTACAAGTCCGTCGTCTCCGTTCCGACTTAACTATAGTTCATAAAATCATATACCAAAATGTTCTACCTGTTATTGACTACTTCACCTTCAACCGCAACAACACACAAGCACGAAATCAATTTAAACTAAATGTCAACCGCTCCAAACTAGACTGCAAAATATACGACTGCAGCCACAGAGTGATCAACGCCTGGAATGCCCTACCTGACTCTGTGGTTTCTACTCCTCTTAACCTCAAAACCTTTAACCTTAGTCCAATGTTTCCGCTGGCTGGGGAATTCTGGGAGTTGAAGTCCAAATATCTTCAAGTGGCCAAGGTTGGGAGACACTGCCTTAGACTATCTATAATCGACCTCTCCTCCTTTCTAAGAGGTCTGTAAGGGGCGTGCATAAGCGCACCATTGTGCCTACCATCCCTGTCCTATTGTCTTCTATCACTTCCTTTTATCGTTACTTATCTAATGTTTTATTTGCACAAATTACCACCCTATAATTGTTTGACAAAATAAATAAAATAAATAAGGGATGTCCATGTGCCGCCTCTATGTTGGTTGAGGCAGGCAGGGTTCCCTGGGGTCCCCTTTGTTGGGGGTCAGGGGAAAGGGAAGGTCTTGCCTTCTCTTTCTGCTCGAGATCCCCATGGACAATTGGGGGGCCATTGTGGGACTCGATGGGCTTTGGCCCCATTCAGCAGGGCTCTTCTTAGGTTCTCATGTTCTTATGAAAACATCTACACCAAGGCAGGAGCGTAGAAAGCTCAACTCCCAGAATTTGACAACCAGTCTTGCATGGCCACCTACTTTAAGGTGACCTGGATGGGGAAACCTGGCTTTGTAACTCTTTCAAATAATCCCATCTGCTCCTCCTGTCACCCTCTGACTTAAAGGAGCCTTTTTTAGGTCAGTCAGTTGGGCGCAGTCCTAAAAACGCCCCATTGATCGATGGAGGGAAACAGTTTTAGCTCAGGGTTGAAATGAGGTCGTCCTTGTTGCTCCCTGAGCTTAGAGATTCTTTGCAGGCGTTTCGTGACCCAGCTAGGTAATGCCATCAGTGCTAGAAAGTGTTCCGTCGGGCTCTCTGTTAGAATCCTCCCTAAAATTCACAGGTACAAATTTCAGACACACATACGTTTGAAAATTAAAAACAATGTTCTTTATACCGAAAAATGCAAATAAACCAAGCCCTCTTTTGCTATAGCAAGGAGCACTCGTCTCCAAACAAACTGGTAATTTGTACAAGTCCCTTATCAGTTCTGTGATACTTAGCTTGCAGCTGTGAGGCAATTCACAGTCCTTCTTCTTTCACAAAGTGAAACACACTTTGCTCTGGTTTAGTTTCAAAGCGGGGGAAAATCAGCACACAAAAGGTCAAAGTCAGTAAAGCAGTCACCAAACACAAGGATGAGATAATCCTCCACAATGGCCAAACCCACAGGCTGCTATTTATAGCAGCCTCACTAATGACCACAGCCCCACCCAACCACAGGTGGCCTCATTTTCTTTGATAATAATCTCTCAGTTGTTGTTGCCTATGCATCGCTCTCCGCATGCGTGGCTGTATCATTAACTCTTGTTCTGAATCCAAGGAGGAGCTAGATAATTGATTTCCTTCTGAGCTGTCTGCCACACTCTCCTCCTCCCTGTCACTCATGTCTTCTTGGTCAGAGGAGCCTTCATCAGCAGATTCCACTGGGGGCAAAACAGGCCTGCAGCATGTGGATGTCTCCCCCACATCCACAGTCCTTGGGGCAGGAGCTGGGCCAGAGCTAACCACAACACTTACATCGGAGACCTGTGTGGCTCTCGGAGGATTCAGGCAGTGAGGGGGAAGGAGAGATGGAAGCTGAAGGCGCTGGAGGGACAGAGGTGGAGGCCCCTACGATGCCTATGAACCCCCACCTAGGGCCTCATCTGGGTCAGATGAGGAGGGGGTGATTAATGACCCCATCCTGAATGTGCGGGTGTGAAGGATTAGGAGGAGACAGGAGCAGCTGCACAGGCACAGGAGGAGATCTCGATCACAGCTGAGAGTCAGAGGGAATTCTGCAGCATGCATAAAAAGGGAGGTTTTGTGGGAGTGTTCTTTGCAGGAGTTATCGTTCTTGGTTTAACAGAGAAAGAGAAACAGATCCAGAGTTTTCTCTCAACCAATCTCTTTGCTTTCTTGAAGAAACCCAGCCTTTCGACAATTGTGTTTGGAAAGACTGTCGCTCTTGCAAAAAAGGGTGAGTACCTTTGCTCCAGCACACTTTGGAGACATTATTTACAAACCTTGGGGTTTTTTTGGACATTTGTTATCATCCTTAAAGATAACTCAGATTCTTTGGCAATAAACAGTAATTGCAGCTCTCAGCCAATTTGTGAAGGCAATAGATTTTGCTGTTTCTGAAACTCCAGTCTGTGTGTTTGATTTTGACTTCAATCACTGCTCAGCTGTCACGCCAGGCAGAATCCATTGTTCCAGCTTTTCTTTAATACACAAACCACAAACCCTGCCATTTTAACCCATATAGAAACATAGAAACATAGAAGACTGATGGCAGAAAAAGACCTCGTGGTCCATCTAGTCTGCCCTTATACTATTTCCTGTATTTTATCTTAGGATGGATATACGTTTATTCCAGGCATGTTTAAATTCAGTTACTGTGGATTTACCAACCACGTCTGCTGGAAGTTTGTTCCAAGGATCTACTACTTTCTCAGTAAAATAATATTTTCTCACGTTGCTTTTGATCTTTCCCCCAACTAACTTCAGATTGTGTCCCCTTGTTCTTGTGTTCACTTTCCTATTAAAAACACTTCCCTCCTGGACCTTATTTAACCCTTTAACATATTTAAATGTTTTGATCATGTCCCCCCTTTTCCTTCTGTCCTCCAGACTATACAGATGGAGTTCATGAAGTCTTTCTTGATATGTTTTATGCTTAAGACCTTTCACCATTCTTGTAGCCCGTCTTTGGACCCGCTCAATTTTGTCAATATCTTTTTGTAGGTGAGGTCTCCAGAACTGAGGACAGTATTCCAGATGTGGTTTCACCAGCACTCTATATAGCGGGATTATAATCTCCTTCTTCCTGCTTGTTATACCTCTAGCTATGCAGCCAAGCATCCTACTTGCTTTCCCTACTGCCTGACTGCACCAGGAGGTCTTTTTCTGCCATCAATCCTCCTTGTTTCTAAGAGAAAAGGGCTAAATTCGCCTTTCCTGGAGAGAAACTTTGGCCTTCTCGTCTTCCTGTTTGCGTAGGGAAATCTTTATCGATCAGCTTCCATATAAAGGACCTGTCACCATGACAAGAGAATGGGCAGGAAAAACCTGTCCTTTACGCAACGTAACCAGTTTGTGTTTAGAGCCGCCTTCATAGCCCAATTGTTTCCCGAGGCCTCGGGGCCAAGATCATATCAAAAATAGACTTTGGTTCATAAATAAAACTCCCAGAGGCTACATACGACAACCAGGTATTATTGTTTTTAAATAGATCTTATCTCAATCGGTTCTCCTTGAAAGCTGCCGAGACTCACATTATTCAATCCAGGCAACTGTGTTGTTATTATTGAAGTATATACATACATTTTAAAAGAAAGATAAGTTAAAACAGCTTGGGTCCTTTCAGCATGTCCTGTTCGTTTCTGATGAGCAGAGAGGGATTCTTTTGAGGTCAGTCGAATAACACGGAAAATTTCTCCTTTTGAATGTCTTCTTTTTAAAAGGATTTCTCCTTTTAAAAAAAAAAAAAAATCTTGGCTACTGCGTTAGCACTTTGTACAAAACAGTTGGGTTTGGCAATATATAAACAGGCTAACAATGAAGGCATGTATGTATTGAAGCACCATAGCTTTAAGAGGCAGTGCTGCGGATCGCCACAAGAGGGACCCCAGAAGCATGATTCTCCCTCTGCTATTTCTTTGTTGATCTCTGTTGTAGTAAGAACGGTGTGTTGGATGACAGTTTATGTATTTGTAAGCTGAACAAGTAAGGCTTGTAGTATTGTTATATGTATTGAGAGATACTAACTACGATATTTGTTAAAGTAAATACCACATTAGTCTTTAATGTATTAAATATTAATTCATATTTAATGTACTTTAATGTTTTTGTTTTTGAACCATTACTAATATGTCCTGACGATCCGCTGGATATCTAAATTTTCAGGAACTGGGCACGGCTAGTTTAATGAAAAGAAGGACCAGGGGGGACATGATAGCAGTATTCCAATATCTCAGGGGTTGCCACAAAGAAGAGGGAGTCAACTTATTCTCCAAAGCACCTGAGGGTAGAACAAGAAGCAATGGGTGGAAACTAAACAAGGAGAGAAGCAACTGAGAACTAAGGAGAAATTCCCTGACAGTCAGAATGGTTGATCAGTGGAACTGAAGTTGCCTCCAGCAGTTGTGAATGCCCCAACACTGGAAGTTTTAAAGCAGATGTTGGATAACCATCTGTCTGAGGTAGTGTAGGGTTTCCTGCCTAAGCAGGGGGTTGGGCTAGAGGACCTCCAAGGTCCCTTCCAACTCTGTTGTTGTTGTTATTATCTGCTAGAATTCCATGTTTCCTTTGCACGTGTATCCTTGATAACTCAAGGGTCATTCTGTATACAGTGTTCCCTCGATTTCCGTGGGGGATGCGTTCCGAGACCGCCTGCGAAAGTCGAATTTCCGCGAAGTAGAGATGCGGAAGTAAATACACCATTTTTGGCTATGGACAGTATCACAAGCCTTCCCTTAACACTTTAAACCCCTAAATTACCCTTTCCCATTCCCTTAACAACCATTTACTCACCATTATTATTGGTACTCACCATTGAATAAGACACTTAGTGATCCTGATATTTATAAACATAATTATTTATTAAACAATAATTATTATTTTTGTTATTTATTTGCAAAAATTATTAGTTTGGCGATGACATATTATGTCATCGGGTGGGAAAACCGTAGTATAGGAAAAAACCCACGAAGTATTTTTTAATTAATATTTTTTGAAAAACCGTGGTATAGGTTATTCGCGAAGTTCGAACCCGCAAAAATCGAGGGAACACTGTACTCCTTAAATTAACTGTAGACTAACACAACTGTCTTGTTCTGTTTCCCCTTTACTGTGTACAATGTGATGGACAACTACAGGTAGCCCTCAACTTACCACAGTTCACTTAGTGAGTAGTGACCATCCGAAGCTACGTCACTGAAAAAAAGGGACTTCTGGGTGTCCTTCAAGAGTTATGGCCTTTGCAGCCTCTCCATTATGTTTGTATTTACAACAGTCTCAGGGTCCTCGGGAGTGTGTGTGTGTGTGTGACACGCAACCCCTTTTGAGACCTTCTGACAACAAGGGAAGCAGGATTCACGTCACAGCCAGGTTGCCGACTTAACGACTGCCGTGATTCACTTAAGCACCAGTATAGCAACTTTCCGACTTACGGACTTCCAGAATTCCCAAATGAATAAAAACGTTGCCGGTTTGTGGAGTGGGCGGGTCCATCCTCCCACCTGCCAGATCTGAGCAGCCCTGATTCAGCCGATGTTCCAAAGACACCTGAAAATTCACACACACACACACAGAGCAAGGTCTTTTGGGTGGGTGGGACCTGGATTTTTTATCCCAGGTTCTGTCTGGTTCTCCTCACTTGACTATATATTAGCCACCCAGAGTCCCTGGGGAGTTTGGCACAATAAGAATTGGATGGACAAATAGATACATAGATAGATAGAACATTGATTCATTGATTATGGATGGGTGGGTATGAATGATTGATTATGGATGGGTGGGTAGAGGATAGGTAGGTAGGTACATAGATAGAACATTGGTTCATTGATTATAGATGGGTGGGTAGATGAATGATTGATTTATTGATTGATTATGGATGGGTGGGTAGAGGATAGATAATAAATAGATGATAGATAGATCATTGATTCATTGTTTATAGATGGGTGGGTAGATGATTGATTCATTGATTATGGATGGGTGGGTAGAGGATAGATAGATAGACAGACAAGAGGGACCACCGAAAATAAATTTGCATTTCCACTGTTAGTAGAAGCCAGTAAGATGTGATAGAGTAACAGAATTTCTGGTGGCAAGCAGTTCCACTGGTTAATCCATTCCTCAGTCGGGAAAATCCCTCCTCATTGTCAGGCTGAATCTCTCCTTGATCAGTTTCCATCCGTGATTCCTTGTCCGGCCTTTCGGTGCTTTGGCAAACAGGTGGAATATATATATATATTCTGGCACAGTTGCAGCTTTTGGTGGTCTTCCAAGGGCAGCCCCAGGCTGGCCAGATTGCAGCAGTCCTTTCCTTCCTTCTTCTCTCCCTGCCTTTCCCCCCCCTTTTCTCCTTCACCCCTCCCCTTCCGTCCTCCCCCCCATCTCCTTTCTTCCTCCCTTCTTTCAACAGGGCAGCGTCTTTGGCAATAAAATAAATTTGCCCTGGGAGAGCAGCCGAGAGAGACTTTTGGGCAGCCTCCGCTGGGCCTCTCCCCAGCTGGAGGACTGTGACTCTCCCCCCCAGGTGGAAGGTAGATGGAGGGGCCTCCTTCCCTCTCACCTGTGGCTCCCCCTCCCCTTCCAGGTGGGTGAAAGAGGCTCCCCTGGACAGGCCACCAGGCCTCAGGCCCTCTGGGCTCCTTTATTCAGCCCAAGAGGAGGGGAGGAGGGGGCAGCGAAAGACCAGCTGAGCCCCCCAAATGCCCACAGCTGGACGGGCACATTGGCAGAGTCCCAGCTGACCGGATGCCCAAGCCCCCCCCTTCACCCCCCCCCCAAGAGAGAGAGAGAGACAAAAAAACCAGGCATCCCCTCCAGGTTGCAACTTTCACCTTTTATTTCAGGTTCTCCTTTTTTTTTCTTGTTTTCAATTTTTTTTCCTATAAAACTCCTCCGTGAATTTCCACAAGTGTAACAAAAAAAGCGCTTAAAAGTCAGGACCAAAAGGGGGAAAAATATGACCACAACCCCATAATTTATTACAAACATTTCCCTCCCCACCCCTGACTTTTTCCCCCCTCCAAAAGGTTTTTTTTTTTAAAAGATTCCCTCCTGGCCTCCTGCCTTAAAAAACGAAAAAGACCCCCCCCACCCACCCCCACGCTTGAATACCTTTGCAACGGAGGCTTTCCGACACTTGCCTTCCGGTCCTCTCTCCTTTTGGGGGTGCAAACCCCCCCCCCATTTTCTTTTGTTCCCAGGGCCAGACCGGCCCCACCCCCACCTCGCCCCCATGGGGAGCACCTGAGGTGGGGGGCGGGGGGAGACAACTGGTGCACTTGGCAATGAAAAGGGGGAAAATAGAATAAAACCAACCAAGGGAGGCTTTAACTGTAGTGACCTCCCATTGTCAGGCGTCTGGTCAAGCCAAGGAGCAGAAAGAAAGACAGACTGCGGGATAGAACCCCTCCTCATCCCCAAAACGAGGGGGATTCTCCCCCCTCCACCCAAGGAAACAAACTTCCAAACGCAGGGGGTCCCAGAGGAGAGTCTCCCCCAAAATACTTCTTAAAATGCCAAAAGAACGGAAGAAGGTGGGTGGGAAGATCCCCCAGATGGCACACCCGATGATCCCAAATGGGAAAATCCTCTTTTAATTGGAGGAAGGGGGGGGGGGCAACTCTGTGGGTGTGAAGATCTTCTGGACTTCAACTCCCAGAATCCCCCCCCCCCCCAAAATACACAAGCCCCTGGGCTTCTGGGAGTTGAAAGTTTGCAAGTCCTAATAAGAGGTTGGGAAGGTTGAAGACCCTCGAACTGACCTGCAGGAATATGTGGGTGTGGGGGGGCTGCGAAAGGTGGGAATGGACTGGGGAGGGCCCTGGTGTTTGGAGAACGGTGGGGGGGCTGTCCAGTGTTGGAGGGAAGAGGGAGGGGCTTTGCAAGACAAGCCCCTCCCTGCAAGAAGGGCTCCTTGGACAATAGAACTTCTTTTTTCCAAGCCAAAACAGCTCTCAAGTGAGGGAGGGGCTCAATCACTAAATTTGCATGCAAATGCCATTTCTGGAGACGTTTGTGTGTGTGTGTGTGTGTGTGTGTGTGTTTCCCCCCCCTGCAGAAAAACCCAGCCTACAACTCCTGAGGGGGGGGGGCCACGAAAGGGAAACCGAGGAAGAAAGCCTAACACTCTTGGCGAAATACTTTTGTTTTGTTTTGGCAAAACCGGAGACGTGTCCGAGAGGCGCCTTGTTCTAGGGCCCTTCCGCTGAATCAGTGCTTCTCAAATGGTGGGGTGCACCTCCCCTTGGGGGGGTGCACGGAGCGGTGTCAGGAGACGGGGATGGGCTGCCCTGGATACAACACCAAGGAACGCAACGGAGGCACCCGTACAAGCGTCAGGTAGGACCCACGTCTCGCAGTGCGGCGCAGTTTAGGGACTATTTACAGTCGCGGGGGAGAGTTTTAGGGGGGCGCAAAACATTTACTTATTCGGGGGAGGGGGGGGAAGGTAACGGAAAATAATTGAGAAATCTTGCGCTAAATATACTCCGGTATTTTGTGCCCTAGGTCAGCTCATCCTTGGAAATGGATGATTCTGGTCAATGATTTATTTCGCCGACGGGCAAATAAAAAAAATAGAGGATGGCCGGCCAAGCCACGTTTGCAAGGTTGACCGCCAAGGTCGGCTGACCTGAAGCACAAAGTCCACTTTGGCTTCGAGAGAACACGCAAGAGGCTTTGCTAGGAGAAGCCCACCCTCTCCAGCGATGTTTTTTTCATCAGTTGGGCCCCCCCTCTGAGGAAATCCCTGGAAGCAGAGAAGGGGGGGGGGCTTTCAGGGCCCCCAGGGTTTTTGCATCGCTTGGTGGCCTCCAGTCCAGCCTGAACCAGCAGGGGAAATGAACGGGGCAACTTTAAAAGACTGTCTGGACTTCCCAACGCCTGCGATTCCCTTAGGCAGGCACGGCCGGCTGGGGGAACCGTTGGGAGTCCAGACGTCTTAAAAGTTGCCGTGTTTGGGGACCCCTGGACTGGATTAGGAAGCTGACCCCTGCCCACTCTCCGGAATTAATATCTGAAAATATGATTCGCACAACGTTGTGCTTTTGTGCCCTGCGGACTTTGCAAATTCCCTTCTGAAACAAGGAAAGAAGAAAAACGGGGGGATTTCGCTTACTCAAAACATTTCCCATCTCCTCCCAAACACTTTGAGGTCTTCCAACATTTTGCCCAAATGTCAAAAATCTCGGAGGCCTGGAGAACTTTAGAGCAGAGGCCTGGTTTCCACGCCCCCCCTCCAACCCCAGGGGCCCCCACTGCCCTATTTCTGCCCCACAGAAGAGGATGATGGCCACTGTCTACCCAAGCATCAGTGGGGAGGAAGCTAAAAGCGGGAAGCCCGAAAGGCTCAGAGGAGACGACTTCGCACCATACAACCACACATCACACCCACAAACACCGCCAGGGGAGGTGTCGCCCCCCCCCCCCAAAACGGCCAGCCTTCGGGGGCAGCAAAGCGGTGGGGCAGAGGAGACTCAAGGGATTGGGGGAACCGGATTGACAACCCCTGTGAAGACGAAGGCGTTTGGGGAGGGGAGATGCGGGCATCTTACTCCAGAGGCCGCCTTCTTCGAGCGGAAGAGACCCTTCCTCTGTATGGCAGGGACACCAGAGCATTAATGCAGGAGGACCCCTCCCCTCTTCAACCTCCCCCCCAATCCCTCTGGAAGCACACGGGAGCATTCGGTCTCTTTCACACAGCTTCAAAGATACAGGGGGCAAAAAATTTGGGGGGTGGGAGGGGGAAATCAGCCCTCGTTTTGGGAAGGACCCATTTTTACAGCGGTCGCAAGGAGATCTGAAGGGGGGGGGAGGCTGGCACCCAGGGGTAGTGTTGCTCATTGAGCAGAGCAGAACAGCCGCCGAGAAAACGGCCCTGGTTGGGTTTCTTGCCCATTTGGCTTTGCTGGTCTTTGTCCGCTGGGCCAAATTGGGAAACGTCCACCCGGCTTTTGAGGCGTTGCCAAAAACAGCGACGGCGGCTCGAGGTAACCTGACTTTTCGGAAACCTTTGCAAATAGCAATGTGTACATAGGAGAGAGGCAGCAGAAGAGACAGCCGAGGAAATTAATAATAAATAAAATGAAACGGGGGTCGCCTCGGAACAGGGTCAACATGACCTCACTCGGATCGGCTTATTGCCACGTCAGTCTTTTTTTCTTTTTTCTGGGAAGCGATGGGAGAAAGAAGGAACCTGGAACTGGCTCCCTCCGAAGGACTTGAGAGAAAAGGGCAAAATAAAATAATAAAACATGAGCCGCCGGCAACATTTCCGGCACCGCTGCACAAGCAGGGAAGGTTGGGCCGAACGTAGACTTCCCGTCCACCCGGAAGGAGAGAGAGGAGGAGGGGGCTTCATTCCCAGGAGGCGTGGGCAGGGTCACCCCTCCTCACGCCTCCAAATGCTAAACGGGGGAGAGGGCTCACTCCTCCGTAGGTCCGGCCATGGGTAGCCGAGCGAGTGACGAATATATACAAATATCCCCAAGGGAGTCCCAGAAGACAAGAGTCCGTTTTTTGCAAACCCTGGGGAATCTCAAGAGGAGCGTTTTCCAAAGGAAGACAGGGAAACGGTGAAAATATATAGAGATGTGTTTTCGTGACCTCCCCCCCGCCCCCCCCCCCCGGTTCAAACCGCACGGAACCTGCAGTAGAGGAGGCTTCTCTCAACCCACACGAACACTGGAGGGCAACCTTGGCCCCAAACTCCCCTCCCCTCCCTCCAACCCATTCTTTGAACACTGATGGCGAATTGGAAAAAAAAAAAAAGCAACGAACCAACGGACCAATGCAGTACGGAGGGGGGGGGGAGTCTGTCGCTTGGCACGAAAGGCCGTGGGAGCCTTCGGCCCAACTCCCCACCTCCGGCTTCAAAAACGCTAAAAAAAATAATAATAATTTCTCCCTTTTGAACAAACCGACAGAAGGTAGAAGCAGCCCTATTTCGCCTTTTCTGTTTTTCTTAAAAAAAGAAACCTTAAAAAAGCCTTAAACCTGCCCCGCCCCCAACCCACTTTTCAGACCTTATTTTCTTTTTTTTACACCGTAAATACATATCAGGTACATACGCAGCAGATAGCGACCGGGTTATCTGCAGGTATGCGTGGAAAACGGACAGCGCACGATTCAGGTCGTCCTTACGGCCCGAGCCCATCAAAAACCGGAACCAAACCGGGAACCGAGGCGCCTTGCCAGGACTCGAGGGAAGCATCTTCAGCCGCGCAAGGGCCCGCAATCGTTTCGCCAAAGAGCCTCGGCGTGCCAGACTCTGCCCGTTCCGAGGGCGCCACGTGGGCACACATCCAGCGGGTTCCGCCAGCCCGCAGCGCAAAACTGGCCCTTTGATCCATGGTAGCTGGCAGGGCAGGAGTCTCCAGCCGCCGATAATTGCTGCAGGAAAGCCGGTGTTGACCCGAGCGGTGGCCGTGGAGGGCAGGTGCCGGCACTGGTCCACACGCACGCCCACACCTCCCCCCCCCGCAGTGGAAGAGGCTGCAAATCCAACGGAAGTAAGCGCTGTGTCCATTCCAGGCTGACCCCGAGTGTCTGCGGCTGTATCGATCTCAACACACCCATCCCCAAACTCTCTTGCTCTCCAAGGGCCAGGCTGGAAGGAGAAGACGGTGGCCGGCTGGGATCAAATCCCGCTTTGGCTCCTAGTGGTTCCAGAGCAAACGAGGCGGGTGAGACGGGGACACACACACAAGAGGATGGCGGCCAGAGGCGAGCGCTCAGCTGAAGCCCGAAAGGAGAGGAACCGAGTCAGGGGTAACGGCGGCGGCGGCAGGGTCTTCGTAGCGCGTGACTGATCCCCTAAGGCAGTGCTTCGGGTGAAAGGAGAGAGTAAGGCAGCGGCCGTAGTCCGGGGGGGGACTAATCCCAGAGAGACCGAAGAGAAGCGGGCGGGTCCTGCTCCCGAGGCCGAAGGTCACGTGGCCACCGCCTCCAGGTAGCTCTGCAGCTTGCGGACGGTGGTCTCGTCCAAGGAGAAGAGGTCGAAGTCGAAGGTGGTGTTGGTGACGTTGAAGTGGCCGGTCTCTTCAATCAGGTTCACGATCTGGGACGGAAGGCATTCACGTTAATACTATACGTTCATCCCAGACATGTTTAAATTCAGTTCCTGTGGATTTACCAACCACGTCTGATCTTTCTCCCAACTAACTTCAAGATTGTGTCCCCTTGTTCTTGTGTTCACTTTCCTATTAAAAACTCTTCCCTCCTGGACCTTATTTAACCCTTTAACATATTTAAATGTTTCAATCATGTCCCCCCTTTCCCTTCTGTCCTCCAGACTATACAGATTGAGTTCATTCAGTCTTTCCTGATAGGTTTTATGCTTAAGACCTTCCACCATTCTTGTAGCCCGTCTTTGGACCCGCTCAATTTTATCAATATCATCTTACAGGCAGAATCTTCACAGGCTAAACTAACCACCTGCACAACTATCATATTAAATTCAGTGGCTGTGGATTTACCAACCACATCTGCTGGAATTTTGTTCCAAGGATCTACTACTTTTTCAGTAAAATAATATTTTCTCATGTTGCTTCTGATCTTTCCCTCAACTAACCTCAGATTGGTACTGGGGACTAACCCCCCCCCAATTATTAGCCATCAAACCTCAAAAATTCTGTACACTTTCCCCAAAAGATTTCTACAAGTTTGACCGCTGTTGTAATGTAATTATTGAAGTCCATTACATTAACTTCAAATTGCACAGCGATCACTTGAATAGCAACAGCAGTGGCGCTTGTGCTCCGTATTGCTTTGCAGACTCTCACGACCCCTGGTGGCACTGTAGTTGCACTGCAGCATTGCAAGCAAAAACTCTGCCCAGTGCCCACACAAGCCAGCAGTTCGATCCTTGACCAGCTCAAGGTCGACTCAGGCTTCCGTCCTTCCGAGGTGTGTAAAATGAAGACCTAGATTGTTAGGGGAAATCTCGCTGACTCTGTACACCGCTTAGAGAGGGCGGTAAAGCAGTATGAAGCGGTCTATAAGTTTAAGGGCTAGTGCTTAGTGAGGAGGGAGGGAAGGAGAGATGGGAGGAGGGAGGGAAGGAAGGGGAGAGAATTGGGAGGGAGGGTGGGCCATGGTGGTGCAGAGGTCAGAATGCAGGCTATGCCAACTGCCAGGGGTTCGATTCTGACCAGCTCAAGGTTGATTCAGCCTTCTGGCTCTCTGAGGTCGCTAAACAAGGACCCAGATTATTGGTGCATTGGGGGGAAATTTGCTGATTCTATAACCTGCTTAGAGAGGCTATAACCAAGAAGAATCAGAATTCTATGATCTTTGGCAAAAGGTATATATTTGGTGGGATACAAAGAAAAAGAGATAATTTTATTGTTAATTGTAATTTAATTGTTTATTGTAATTTATTGTTAATTTAATTTTATTGTACAATTAGCACAGCTGCCCCCCAAGGCTGTGTACTCTCACCACTTCTCTTCTCTCTATACACTAATGACTGCATCTCAAACGATCCATCTGTTAAACTACTGAAGTTTGCAGATGATACAACAGTGATCGGACTCATTCGAGACAATGATGAATCCGCATACAGACGGGAAGTTGAACAACTATCCTTGTGGTGTGACCAGAACAATCTAGAACTGAACACACTCAAAACCATAGAAATGGTGGTAGACTTTAAGAGAAACCCTTCCACCCTTCCACCTCTCACAATACTAGACAACACAGTATCAACAGTAGAGACCTTCAAATTTCTAGGTTCTATCATATCTCAAGACCTAAAATGGTCACCTAACATCAAAAACATCATCAAAAAAGCACAACAAAGAATGTTCTTTCTGCGCCAGCTCAGGAAGCTCAAACTGCCCAAGGAGCTGCTGATCAAGTTCTACAGAGGAATCCTTGAGTCTGTCATCTGCACCTCTATCACTGTCTGGTTTGGTGCTGCAACCCAACAGGACCAACACAGACTTCAGAGGATAATCAGAACTGCAGAAAAAACAATTGCTGCCAACCTGCCTTCCATTGAGGACCTGTATACTGCACGAGTCAAAAAGAGGGCGGGGGAAATATTTACTGACCCCTCACATCCTGGACACAAACTGTTTCAACTCCTACCCTCAAAACGTCACTACAGAGCACTGCACACCAAGACAACTAGACACAAGAACAGTTTTTTCCCGAATGCCATCACTCTACTAAACAAATAATTCCCTCAACACTGTCAGACTTTCTACTAAATCTGCACTTCTATTCTACTAGTTTTTCTCATCATTCCTTTCACCCATTTCCTCCCATGTTGACTGTATGACTGTAACTTGTTGCTTATATCCTAAGAGTTTTATTAATATTTCTTCTTCATTGCTTATTTGACCCCTATGACAATCATTAAGTGTCGTACCACATGATTCTTGACAAATGTATATTTTATTTTATGGACGCTGAGAGCATCTGCACCAAGACAAATTCCTTGTGTGTCCAATCACACTTGGCCAATAAAAATTCTATTCTATTCTATTATTTTAAACATATCAGCATTTAGTAGTTATAGAATAGAATAGAATTCTTTATTGGCCAAGTGTGATTGGACACACAAGGAATTCTTCATCTTCATCTTAGCTCAATTTAAGTTAGAATTTTATAATTTTTACATATGTTGCTGAATATTTTAGATGTGTTCTTATTTACCCACTTTATAATTGATATTTTTAAGTATTTTATAGACGGTGTTAAACAACGACAAGATTTTTTCTTTTCATTTTTTTTAATGTTTAAATATAAAGATGACTTCTACTCGGAGCGGGAGCGACTGTAGCGCCACTCAGTGTTGCATGTTATGCATGTCATGTTTGTCTATGCAATTTAATAAAAATATTTTTTTTAAAAAAAATTAAGCGCTGTGAGGAAGTCTGAAGCAGCTTACAGAGGCAGCCTCTTGCCCCCAACAATCTGGGTCCTTATATAGCGACCTCAGAAGGACGGAAGGTTGAGTCAACCTTGAGCCGGTCAGGATCGAACTGCTGGCAGTGGGCAGTGAGTTGAGACAGCCCCGCTGCATTCTGATCCCCTGGGCTACCAGGGCTCTGCTCTTGGGATCCTGTTTGCAACCACTGGACCAGGCAATTCTGAAAATGTCTCCCCCTCTTTCCCACCCCACCCTGATTGACAGGACTGTGTCACGTCAAGGCCGTCAGATCTGCCAAAGAGGAGCAAGGGTCCTTCCGCCCCCACCCTCACCTGGCCGAGCCCCCCAGACCCGCTTCTCACCTGCTGCAGGACGTTGCGTTCTCGTAAAGCCATCAGCCGCCGGTGGAGCTCCACCAACTCGTCCGTGTAGGCCTGGGAGGAAAGGAATGGGGGGGGGGGGGGAGACCAGGTGAGTTGGGGGCTCTTAACAGTGGGGTCTTTGATGCTCTCTGAAGTCGCTTCCTTCCAGAGGCTGCATTGGCCAAACCCGGTGACTGTCCATCCGGTGCAGAAGTTGGTGATGAATGAACGGCTTGCCACACTCTCTATTGAAGGACTGAGGTTGATGGGGACTTGGGGGGGGGGGGGGGATATTCATGAGGGGGCAGATGCAGCCACAAAAAGCATTCTTTCGAGGGGTTCAAGGCCATCCTGTGCCCACCCACCTGGGCGGAAGGGGAAGGAGGACTGTCCACGCTGGCCGATCGGGGTGTTGTGGGTGGGGGCACAAGGGAGGTGAACTTTCAACTGGGTGGGAAACGTAGATCCAGGCTTCCCAGTGTGGGCGCCAGGATGACTCCGGCAAATAAATTGGAACTTTGAGGAGCACTTTGACTGGGACTCTGATTTAATCTGGAGGTTACCTGGCACCTTGACAGTAATGCTGTCAGTGCTAGACTGATGTTGTCGCCTAGTTCGGTCATGAAACGTCTGAAGGGAACCTCCAAGCCCCAAAGACCCCGCGGTTCAACTCTGAGCTTCAAGTGTTTCCCTTGTTTGCAGGGGTCCCCAACCCTTGTGGACTTCGACTCCCAGAATTCTCTCACCCAGCTCCAGACCCTGCCTTGGTCAGACCCCCTCCCCCTTGGAGTCCAACTGGCGTGGTCCTCAGCCAATCGGCTTTAGGCAGGAGTGATGGCGGGAAAGCCTCCAGGAAGAGACTGCAAAGAGTTGGGCGACTTAAAAGTCAAATAAATTCAATTCAATTCAATTCAATAAGCTGCCAGGGCAAACGGACGGCACTCTGTGCCCCAAAACAGCATCCCACCAGTTTGTGGGTCTTCTCCGGGTCCCGTCAACCAAACAATGTCGCTTGGTGGGACCCAGAGGAAGAGCCTTCTCTGTGGCGGCCCCGGCCCTCTGGAACCAACTCCCCCCAGAGATTAGAATTGCCCCCACCCTCCTTGCCTTTTGAAAGCTGCTTAAAACCCACCTCTGCCGCCAGGCATGGGGGAACTGAGATACTCTTTCCCCCCTAGGCCTTTACAATTTTATGCCTGGTATGTCTGTATGTATGATTGGTTTTTATATAATGGGTTTTTAACTGTTTTTTTTAGTATTGGATTTTGTTATATACTGTTTTATTGCTGTTGTTAGCCGCCCCAAGTCTGCGGAGAGGGGCGGCATACAAATCCAATAAATAAGTAAGTAAGTAAGTAAGTAAGTAAGTAAGTAAGTAAGTAAGTAAGTAAGTAAATAAATAAATCCCAGACAGGTGAGCTGCCCTCCTGTGTCTGGCACCCCCTCCAACTCCACGGCTCCCCCCTCCCCCCCCCGGGTTCCCATCCCCATTTGGGGTGGCCGTACCTTGTCGTAAGTCCCTTTCTTCAAGATCTTCTCCGGTTTATTGCAAGACTCTGGACTTTTCCTGCCAGACACCTGAGAGGGAAAACCGGATGGGAGCAGATGAGGAATTGGAAGAAAACACGGGGAGTCCTCGGTTCGGTGACCGTTCATTTAGTGACCATTTCAAAGATTGTCAGGAGGGGATTGAAGCCCGCTTCCAATGAGCCCCACTCCCCTGCCTGGGCAACGGTGGCCTCCACCAGGTGGGCCTGGTTCACAGGGCTGGAGGCCGCCGGGCTTCGTAGCGGAAGGGGGCTGACCTTATTGTTAGCGGAGGGCCCTTTCTGCCTGGGCGGCGTGTCTCGACTCGGCAGGCAGGAGTCGGCGCTGTTGTCGGTATCGCTGTCGCTGTGGCTGAGCCTGAGAAAGGGAGGGTGGGGGGTTAGGGGAGATGTTGGGGTGGGAGGGAAGGTAGTGCCCCACACCCAATAGGAGAGGAAGGCAGCTGGAGGTCACATCTAGAATATAGGCTCTCCCCCTTCCACAGAAGACCTCCGCGGTTCTGTTCTGTTCTATTCTATTCCTCTTGTTCTACTTTGTTCTTTTGTTATCCTATTCCTCTTCTTCTGTTCCTATTCCATGCTTTTTTCTATTCTTCTATTCTATTTTCCACCATGTTTCCCCCAAAATAAGACCCTGTCTGATATTTTTTTGAACCCTGAAATAAGCGCTTGGTCTTATTGCCATGCGCTCAAAAGCCTGATTGGGCTTATTATCAGGGGAGGTCTTATTTTGTGGGAAACAGGGTATATCCTCTTCTATATCCTCTTCTATTCCTATTAATAATAATAATAATAATAATAATAATAATAATAATAATAATTTTTTTTTTATTAGATTTGTGTGCCGCCCCCCTCCGAAGACTCGGGGCGGCTCACAACAAGCGATAAAACAATATTGTACAGGCACAAATCTAATATTAAGAAAAAACTAAAAGCCGTATCAATTAAAAAACCAAACAGCACATACATACCAAACATAAATTATAATAAGCCTGGGGGAAAGGTGTCTCAAATCTCCCATGCCTGGCGGTATAGATGGGTCTTAAGTAGTTTACGGAAGACAAGGAGGGTGGGAGCAGTTCTAATCTCCGGGGGGAGTTGATTCCAGAGGGCCGGGGCCGCCACAGAGAAGGCTCTTCCCCTGGGGCCCGCCAGACGACATAGTTTAGTCGACGGGACCCGGAGAAGGCCAACTCTGTGGGACCTTATCGGCCGCTGGGATTCGTGCGGTAGTAGGCGGTTCCGGAGGTATTCTGGTCCAATGCCATGTAGGGCTTTAAAGGTCATGACCAACACTTTGAATTGTGACCGGAAACTGATCGGCAGCCAATGCAGGCCACGGAGTGTTGTAGAAACGTGGGCAAATCTGGGAAGCCCCACGATGGCTCTCGCGGCTGCGTTCTGCACGATCTGAAGTTTCCGAACACTTTTCAAAGGTCGCCCCATGTAGAGAGCGTTGCAGTAATCGAACCTCGAGGTGATGAGGGCATGAGCGACTGTGAGCAGTGACTCCGTGTCCAAATAGGGCCGCAATTGGTGCACCAGGCGAACCTGGGCAAACGCCCTCCTCGCCACAGCCGAAATATGATGTTCCAATGTGAGCTGTGGGTCGAGGAGGACGCCCAAGTTGCGTACCCTCTCTGAGGGGGTCAGTAATTCCCCCCCCAGGGTAATGGACGGACAGATGGAGTTGTCCTTGGGAGGCAAAACCCACAGCCACTCCGTCTTTTGTTGACACCCATCCAGGCCCCAACAGCCTCCAGGCACCGGCACATCACTTCCACTGCTTCGCTGACTGGACATGGGGTGGAGATGTACAACTGGGTATCATCCGCATACTGATGATACCTCACCCCATGCCCCTGGATGATCTCACTATTCCTCTCATTCATTCCATTGGCTTGTTATGTATGTGTACACTTTTGAGGCAGTCAACACTTCATTTTTAATGTGTGCCGGTCTTATTTTGTGAGGAAAAGGGTATATATACCCTCTTCTATCTTCTCTTTTCTTATTTCCTTTTCTATATTCTATTCCTATTCCTCCTATTCCTTTCCATTTGCTTGTTATGTATGCGTACACTTTTGAGGCAGGCAACACAACCTCAATTTTAATGTGTGCTGGTGTGAACACGTGACAATAAAGGTTATCTAGCTATAAAAAAAGAAAGGTCCACAAAGGCCCATGAATAGCTTCCTTGTCTCTGCTTTCTTTTCTCTTTCTAATAATAATAATAATAATAATAATAATAATAATAATAATAATAATAATAATAACAACAACAACAACAACAACAACAACAGAGTTGGAACGGACCTTGGAGGTCTTCTAGTCCAACCCTCTGCTTAGGCAGGAAACCCTACACTACTAGAGAGATGGTTATCCAGCATCTGCTTAAAAACATCCAGTGTTGGAGCATTCACAACTTCTGGAGACAAGCTGTTCCACAGGTAAATTGTTGTAACTGTCAGGAATTTACTCCTTAGTTCTAAGTTGCTTCTCTCCTTGATTAGTTTCTACACATTGCTTCTTGTTCTGCTCTCAGGTGCTTGACTCCCTCTTCTTTGGAGCAACCCCTGAGATACTGGAAGGCTGCTATCCTGTCTCCCCTGGTCCTTCTTTTCATTAAACCAGCCAGGCCCAGTTCCTACAACCCTTCATCATATGTTTTAGCCTCTAGCCCCCTAATCCTCTTTGTTGCTCTTCTCTGCACTTTTTCTAGAGTCTCAACATCCTTTTTGCATTGTGGCAACCAAACTGAATGCCGAATTCCAAGTGTGGCCTTACCAAGGAATTATATAGTGATATGATCCCACTGCTGATCCTAAAGGGTTATAGAGAGGAGGCGGGTGGGGGCACCGTTCCCGCACTCACCTGGCCTCTCGGCTGACGGGGGTGGACTTCACGGCCACCTCTTCTCCGGAGGAGCTGTCGTCGTCGTCCGATTCTTCCGACTGCAGGTCCGCCACCATGGAACGCAGAGGCCCTGCAGGCAGGAAGGCAGGCCGTTAAAAAAAAAGAAATAAGGAGGGGAGGAATTGGGGAAGGGGCACGGGGTTGGGGCTGGGAGGAAAGGGGGCAGTCTGAGTTCGGGCCTCATCAGGGGCCGAGTGCAGGAGACTTGGCTGCCTTCGCTCCGGGTGGCATACAAATCTAAATTATTATTATTATTATTATTATTATTATTATTATTATTATAGTATTATTATTATTATATTTATTAGATTTGTATGCCGCCCCTCTCCGTATTATTATTATTATTATTATTATCCCCCCCCCCCCGCTGAAGTAGCCTAGTGCCAACAGGGCAGCCCTTCGCTCTTTGTGGGGCCAGCCTTGAAGTCTGTTCGGACACTTTCAGCGTGGCCCTGAGAGCAATCTTTGGGGAGGGGGCCCGTGCTGCACCCCTAGGTACCAATCTGCTTGCTTAATGTATGAGCAGAGTAATCCTTGTTTACCAAGGTTGTGCACATAAAGAAACGTTTAGATTGAGATTAGTTGTGAATAACTACTCAGCCACACGCAGATACGCTAACTAATAATTAAAAGTTTACTTTGAGAAATGACGTACTCAGATAAACAGTCTAAAGTCAGACACACAATAAGTCAGAATAACACTCCAAATATGACCAAGTACACAGTCTTCCTTACCAGTGGTCTTTGTCATAATCAGCAAACAAAGGTATCAAGCCTAAACACATTTTAGCTGATATACATGACTATAATACAGAGAGACTGCAGAGCGAACTTAACAGTGAGTAGCCAGACAGAGAAACATAGAGGGCGACTCAGAGAAATAAGTTATGAACTCTATCTAGCTCCCTCTTGTGGCAGTCTGCAACTCCTGCAACCAATATATTGGCAACCTAACCTAACCATTATGAGCAGAGTCCTAACATGCTTCAAGTGGGTTTAATTCCCCGTACTGGCTGTGGAATTCTGGGAGTTGATGTCCAGTTGCCTCGGGTTGAGGAAATCTGACCTAAGAGAGGCAAGGGGCCAAAAGGCTGCCCAGGAGGGCCAGGCCCTCAGCTGCAGGACACAGAGGCTGGGACACCAACCCACCTTACAAGGCCGGTGTTTGAATGGCCCTCCAGCATTCAGAGGCGGCTGGGCTGTGGGCACCAACAGCTGCCTGGCCCTAAGGATTCATCCAAACCTTGGGAGTTTTTGGGAAAGGGCCGAACGACCCAAGGCCACGCACCTTGACTGTGGTTCTGAGACGGCTCGAAATCCGAGTCCGAACTGGAGTCGGAGCTGGAACTGGAGTTGGAAGGACTGGATACGGCAGACTTTGCCGCCCCCAGAAAAGGAAGGAAGGAGAGAGAAGAATGTCAATAAAATAGAGAGCCCCCTCCCTGCTTCCCTTCCTTCTCAGGTTCATCCTTCATTCAACCACCCACCCCCATCCCTCTGTCCACCCACCCACCCATTCATCCATCCATCCAGCACCCACCCATCTATCCATTCAATTTTTGTTGCTAACCATCTCAGTCAGTGACTCTAGGCAGCATGCAGTTAATTTATATTTCTCTCTCTCTCTCTATCTATCCGTCCCTCCTTCCCTCCCTATCTCTATCTATCTATCTATCTATCTATCTATCTATCTATCTATCTATCTATCTATCTATCCATCTATCTCTTTCTCTCTATCCGTCCCTCCTACCCTCCCTATCTCTATCTATCTATCTATCTATCTATCTATCTATCTATCTATCTATCTATCTATCTATCTATCTATCTATCTCTTTCTCTCTATCCGCCCCTCCTTCCCTCCCTATCTCTATCTATCTATCTATCTATCTATCTATCTATCTATCTATCTATCTATCTATCTATCCATCTATCTCTTTCTCTCTATCCGTCCCTCCTACTCTCCCTATCTCTCTCTCTCTCTCTCTCTCTCTATCTATCTATCTCTCCCTCCCTCTCTCCATCTATCTCTCTCTCTATCTAAATAACTGTCTTAAAATGCGAGTTCCAGGTATAGTTACTGATAAAGAAGCGGTAGCCATCACGATCTCCAGAACGTTTAAATATTTATTTAAAACTACTAAACAACTACTACTTTTGTCAGTCCCTACATCTCTTCAATGGGGATTTTACACTTTGACGAAGTCAGTAGGGACGGACGAAAGCTTTGAAGTTTTTCGTAGTTTTAAATAAACGTTGAAATGTCCTGCAGATTGTGATGGCTACCACTTCTCTCTCTCTCTCTCTCTTTTACAGGTTTCCCTTGACGTACGACCAGAATCGCTAAGTGAATCTGGTCCCATTTTTACAAACTTCTCTGGCCACGTCTGTTCAGCAAATCCCTGGAATTGTTTGGTCCGTCGGACGGGAAGGGAAGCTGGCTTTGCTTGTCAGGAGGTGGCAAAAGGGGATCAGGCGACAACCCCTGGAGACGCTGGTGACCGGCCCTAAATGTGGCTCCCGTGGGCCCGCCTATAAGTCACACGGTCACCAAGTGTGAAAAACAGGAAGCCCCTCCCTCTCTCAGCTTCGGACGGTCACTAAACGGGCTGTCGTTAAGTCGCCTGAATGCCCTGGGCGAAAAAAGAGAGACCCCAAATGGGCAGGAGTTGCTTTTGCATGGGGCCACCTTTGAAGAGTGTTCGGAAACTACAAATGGTGCAGAATGCAGCCGTGCGAGCAGTCACAGGCCTAGCCAGGCGTGTCCACATCTCTCCAACACTCCGCGGTCTGCACTGGCTGACGATTGGTTTCCGGACCCAACTCAAAGAGTTGGTTATGACCTATAAGGCCCTACGTGGCATGGGACCGGAATACCTCCAAGGCTGGCTGGGGAATTCTGGGAGTTGAAGTCCAGATATCTCCAAGTTGCCAAGGTTGGGAAACACTGAACTAGACAACGTCGCTTGGTGGTGCCTACGGGAAGAGCCTTCTCTGTGGGAGCTCCGGCCCTCTGGAATCAGCTCGCCCCGGAGATTCATACTGCCCCCACCCTCCTCGCCTTTCAAAAGAGTCTAAAGACTCATGCATGCCGCCAAGCTTGGGGTCATTAGATTCTCCCCCCTGGCCGAAGAATGTATAATGTGTTTGTTGATTGAATGGTTATATATGTATTTTAATTGGTTCTTTAGTTGTAACTGAATTTTAATTATTTGAATTTCGATATACAGTGGTACCTCTACCTAAGAACGCCTCTACTTACCAACTTTTCTAGATAAGAACCAGGTGTTCAAGATTTTTTTTGCCTCTTCTCAAGAACCATTTTCTACTTACAAACCCGAGCCTCTGAAACTGTAACTGGAAAAGGCGGGGAGAAGCCTCCGTGGGGCCTCTCCACGAATCTCCTGGGAAGAAATAGGGCCGGAAAAGGTGGGGAGAAGCCTCCGTGGGGCCTCTCTACGAATCTCCTGGGAAGAAATAGGGCCGGAAAAGGTGGGGAGAAGCCTCCGTGGGGCCTCTCTACGAATCTCCTGGGAAGAAATAGGGCCGGAAAAGGCAGTGTGAAGCCTCCGTGGGGCCTCTCTACGAATCTCCTGGGAAGAAACAGGGCCGGAAAAGGTGGGGAGAAGCCTCCGTGGGGCCTCTCTACGAATCTCCTGGGAAGAAATAGGGCCGGAAAAGGCAGTGTGAAGCCTCCGTGGGGCCTCTCTACGAATCTCCTGGGAAGAAACAGGGCCAGAAAAGGTGGGGAGAAGCCTCCGTGGGGCCTCTCTACGAATCTCCTGGGAAGAAATAGGGCTGGAAAAGGCAGTTTGAAGCCTCCGTGGGGCCTCTCTACGAATCTCCTGGGAAGAAACAGGGCCGGAAAAGGTGGGGAGAAGCCTCCGTGGGGCCTCTCTACGAATCTCCTGGGAAGAAATAGGGCCGGAAAAGGCAGTGTGAAGCCTCCGTGGGGCCTCTCTAGGAATCTCCTGGGAGGAAACAGGGCTTCTATCCTCCCTGTTGTTTCCCCAATCGCACACATTATTTGCTTTTACATTGATTCCTATGGGAAAAATGGCTTCTTCTTACAAACTTTTCTACTTAAGAACCTGGTCATGGAACTAATTAAGTTTGTAAGTAGAGGTCCCACTGTATACTGTCTTTTTATATGTTGTAAGCTGCCCCGAGTCCAATCAACCGAAACTTTCCTGGCCAGCTGAGTGAGTGAGTGAGATGGACCGGCCCTCACCTCGGACTTGGGCGAGGCCTCATCCTCCGAGTTGGACTCCTCGGCCACGGTCACCTCCACGGGCTTTTTGACGGCCTTCGGGGGTTCGCTCTCCGGCTTGGGCTTCTCGGCTTTGGCGCTGGGCCCCTTCTCCTTGGGCAGCTTCTTCTCCGCGTAGGAGGCGGACGAGGAGGAGGTGGTGTTGGTGGTGGAGCGGTGGGTGTTGGTGGGGAGGGTCTTGGCTGCCTTGGAGCTGTTCTTCTTCAGCTTCTTGACCATGGGCTTGGGCGACTCCACCGCCAGGGGCCGCTTGGCCGAGGGCTGCTTGCCTTCGGGGGGCGGGGGAGCCCCCTTGGGGGAGGCGTTCTCCACCTTGTGCTCCTTCAGGGCCAGCTTGGCCTCCTTGAGGGCGGCCTTGGGGAGGGGCTTCCCCTCCTCCTTCGGCCCTTTGTTCTCGGTGGCGTGCTTCTTGGAGGGCTCCTTGGAGGCCTTGCCAGCTTCCCGCTCAGGGTCCCGAGAGGGATTTTTGCTCTCCGAGTCTTTCCGGGGCCTCTCGCGATGCTCCCGGGTGACTTTGTGGGGCTTGGAGAGTTTGCCCCCCTCTTTGTTCGCCTCCTAGAAAAAGAAAACAGCAGAATTAACACAGTTGGAAGGGACCTCGGAGGCCATCTAGTTAGCAGGAGACCCTACTCCATTCCTGACAGATGGCAGTCCAGTCTCTTTTTGAAAGCCTCCAGTGATAAAGCTCTCATGACTTCCTTATTTTTTTTATTTTTTTAATTAAGTTTATATACATTTAAAAGAAACATTATACAATCGGTGATTATAGATCCTAACCGTAATAACACTCAACACATCTAAACAGAAAAACAAAAGAAAAAAAGAAGGAAGGAAGGAAAGAAAGAATGAAAAAAAGAAAGAAAGAAAAAGACAAAAACCAGAAGTGCTAAGAAAACAAACAAGACATGCTGTCTATCTTGACAGCGCAACCTTTTTATCTTGGTTTATCTTACGCCGCTAGATCTCCATGGTTTACATTCAGTTTTATGTAAAAATCCATTTCTTCAACCCCTTTCATATTATCTCTTATATTAAAGTCTGTTTATTTTGTCTTGTGTCTTAATTATTCTCCATTTTTACACATATGTACTTATTTTCTTTCTTAACAATACAATTCTAATTTAACATATTTACATTTCCTATGTAGAGCTTCCTTTTATTTCCTCCTTTCTAACCAACTGTCATGACTCCGAAAGCAGTTTCTGTTCCATTGGTGAATTGTTCTCACTGTCAAAAAGTTTCTCATTTCTAGGTTGAATCTCTCCTTGTTCACTTTATTATTATTATTATTATTATTATTATTATTATTATTATTATTAATTAGATTTGTATGCCACCCCTCTATGTAGATTCGGGGCGGCTCCTTGTCTGGTCTTCAGGTGCCCTGGAAAATAGCTTGACCCACTCTTCTGCGTGGCAGTCCCTCAAATATTGGAAGACCATTCTCATGTCTCCCTGGTCCTTCTTTTTCATTAAACTAGCCAGGCCCAGTTCCTGCAACCTCTCTTTGTATGTTTTAGTCTCCGGTCCCCTGATCACCCTGGTTGCTCTCTTCTGCACTCTTTCTAGTCTCAACATCTTTTCCAAAACTAGATGTAGGATTCCAGGTGTGGTCTTACTAAGGCTTTAAAGCAGTGTTTCCCAACCTTGGCAACTTGAAGATATTTGGACTGCAACTGGATGCTGGCTGGGGAAATCTGGGAGTTGAAGTCCAAATATCTTCAAGTTGCCAAGGTTGGGAAACGCTGCTTTAAAGAGTGGTATTAGTACCTCCCATGACCTTGAGCCGGGGTGGCACTGCAAGATAACGGCTAGCTGTAGATTCAGCATTTCAAATCTCACCAACCGGTGACTCAGACCTTCCATCCTTCCGAGGTGGGTCAAATGAGGATTGTTGGAGGCAAGAGGCTGACTCTGTAAACCCCTTAGAGAGGGCTGTGAAAGCACTAGAAAGCGGTATATAAGTCTAAATGCTATTGCTATTACTACTGATTGCATCCCTCTGTTAATGCAATTGAGGAGTGCATTGGCTTTTGGGGCTGCTGCCACAACCTGCTGGCTTGTATTTAATTCGTTGTCCATTAAGACTCCAAGATCTCTTGAACATCCGGTTCTTATGTTTGTTTATTTATGTTTATGTTTGTTTATTTAGATTTGTATGCCGTCCCTCTCCGCAGACTCGGGGCGGCTCACAACAAAGTGAAAAAACAGTTTACAACAAATCTAAATTTCTACTAAAAACATTTAAAAGACCCCATTTTCTAAACACACACTAGAAAAGTCTAGAAAAGTTCCTAAGTAGAGGTGTTCTTAGGTACAGGTACCACTGCACTTGGTGATGGATTCGTATTTATAATGGCTAAATTTAATAACTACAAGAAAAGTTGTAAAACATGGGTGAAACTCCCTAAAACAAGCCTTTCAAATTAACCCCAGGCGTTTTGGGTTGAATTACACCCATAAACTGAGGACTACCTCCGTTCCAGAGGGACTCACCTTTGACCCATGGGATGGCTTGGACTTCTTAGGATCAGAGAAGGCCGAGAGAGGGATGGTGGGAAGCATGGGGTAGTCAGGACTCGGCCTGGAGACGGTTTCTGCACCTTCGGGCATGACCATCACCTGGGGAGAAAGCGAGGGTCAATGTTGGAAAGTCTACAGCTGCTTCTCATCAGGCAAGAATCGAGGTCACACGGGGTGGGTGGGTGTCTCCAAACCCGGCAACATTAAAGCTTGTGGACTTCAACTCCCAGAATTCCCTAGCCAACCAGTCGAAAAAAGACACACGGAATAGTTTCTTTGTCGTTGTTCATAGAAACACAGAAACATAAGAAGACTGACGGCAGAAAAAGACCTTGTGGTCCATCTAGTCTGTATTTTATCTTAGGATGGATCTACGTTTATCCCAGGCATATTTACATTCAGTGACTGTGGATTTACCAACCACGGCTGCTGGAAGTTTGTTCCAAGGATCTATTACTCTTTCAGTCAAATAATATTTTCTCATGTTGCTTGTATGAGATGTATGATTGTGTTTTATATTAAGGGTTTTAAATTGTTTTTAAGTATTGGATTTGTGCTGTTTCTTGTTGTGAGCTGCTCTGAGTCTTCGGAGAGGGGCGGCATACAAATCTAATTTTGTAGCCTGTCTTTGGACGGGCTACAAGAATGGTGGAAGGTCTTAAGCATAAAACGTATCAAGAAAGACTTAATGAACTCAATCTGTATAGTCTGGAGGACAGAAGGGAAAGGGGGGACATGATCGAAACATTTAAATATGTCAAAGGGTTAAATAAGGTCCAGGAGGGAAGTGTTTTTAATAGGAAAGTGAACACAAGAACAAGGAGACACAATCTGAGGTTAGTTGGGGGAAAGATCAGAAGCAACGTGAGAAAATATTTTTTTACTGAAAGAGTAGTAGTCACCTCCACTGAAGATGAACAACAAAACTAACCCAAAAAAGAAGGACCACAAGACAATTTCCCTTCTGCCCCCCTGAATGACTCACCCCTCCGGCTTTGATGAGCTTGTGACGGAATTCCTTGGTGGGGTTATTAAAGGTGAGCTTCTCACAGCGCAAATGATTGACCGGGGGGTTTCCTTCCAGATTGAGGAAGAGGTCGTAGGTGAAACACACTTTCTTCGGTTCCTCCTGAAAGAAGAGGCAAAAATCTCAGAGATTGAAGCCGACCACGTGAATCCCTCTCCTGCAATTCCGGCCGCTCTCCGCTAAAAAGAGCTGAACGAGAAGAACGGAGAATAGCCGGAGAAATTCACTCCAAACCCGACCACATTGCTGGCAAATCCTTCTGCGGTGGTGGTGGAGGAGGAGGAGGCCCTGTCAACATTAAAAAAAGCAGGGTCGAAGTACAGGATGGAAACATGCGGATATATCAACAAAATCTTGGCCACAATATGGCAAAATAAAACCCTGCGTTGGCTGATTTGTACAGGAGCAAACCTGGAATCCACTTCAGCTGTCATCGTGCCACAGTTAGCGGTAGAACACAATATTCAAAATGGCACAGGGTCGTGGTTTTTTAAACTAGTTTGAGCAAAACATTTTGGACATGAGCTTCAAGGTTAAGGGCTCATCTATTTTCCCAGAGGCACATTATTGATTAGTTTGGGGCCAGAATGATCAGCACAGGTGGGATCAGAGCTGGAATGAAGTAAACATATACAGTATACCTGGCTCTCTCCGAAAATAAGACCAGATTGTATATTAATTTTTGCTCCAAAAGACACATATTAGGGCTTATGATTAGGGTTGGGCGAACCGAACCTGCAAAGTTCGGGTTCGTACCAAACTTTGTGCGGTTCGGTATAGCGAACCCAATTTTTTTGCAAAAGTTCGGGTTTGGGAGAGCACCAGGAAGCGCCGCTGCCCATCCTTCCTGGCCGGCTGAAATGGGGACTCCAGGAAGGACGTCTCAGTGACGTCAAAGCTCCGCCCCTGGAATCCCCTCGAGGGATTCCCCACCTCCTTTTGCGCCTCCTGACCGGCCAACAGCTCCCCGGCTGTTCTGGGAAGCGCTGCCGCCCAGCTGTCACCTTCAGAAACAGCCAGGGCGCTTCTCGGCGGTCTCCCAAACACCAAACCTGGAAGTTTGGCAAAAGTTCGGGTTCGGGAGAGCACCAGGAAGCGCCGCCGCCCGTCCTTCCTGGCCAGCTGAAACAGGGAAGCGCTGCCGCCCAACTGTCACCTTCCGAAACAGCCAGGGCGCTTCTCAGCGGTCTCCCGAATGTTGAACCCGGAGGTTCGGCAAAAGTTCGGGTTTGGGAGAGCACCGGGAAGCCCCCCGACTGTTCCGGAAGGTGACAGCTGGGCGGTGGCGCTTCCTGGCGCTTTCCCGAGCGCCGAACTCGAAACTTCGTTGGGTTCGCCCAACACTACTTATGATTGATAGGTATGCATGCTGTTTTGATAAGACCCCAGAGTGGGTTTTATAGTGGGTTTTAAAAATAGTTTTTAGCAATTAATATTTGACTTGTTTTTACTATTGTATTTTTATATTGTTGTACGCCGCCCTGAGTCCCACGGAATTGGGTGGCACAGAAGTCAAATCAAATCAAAAATGAATGAAACCAATTATTTTCCAGGTAGGTCTTATTTTCAGGGAAATACGGTACTAAATGCGTCCATCTAGCTCAGGGGTCCCCAACCGCCGGGCCGCGGACCAGTACCGGGCCGCGGGGCATGTTGCACCGGTCCGCGGAGTCAGCAGCTGCCGGCCCTCCTGCCGCCGTCCCCTCCCTCCAGCGCTTCACCTCCCGCCGGGCAAGAGGCCTCAGGAGGCAGGGTGATGGACGGGACAGAGGGGCAAGAAGGACCGAGAGGCTCAAGCCTCTTTTAGCTTCTGCCGTGGCATGCCTTTGCGTTTTTGGCTGGGGGAGAGGCAGGAGGGCCGGCCTGACCCCCTCCCTCCAGCGCTTCGCCTCTCGCCGGGCAAGAGGGCTTGGGAGGCAGGTTCTGCTGGCCAGAAGGCAATGGCGGGAAAGAGGGGTGGGGAGGACCCCCATGCTTAATCCCGCCCCCAACCACACCCCTTTCCGCCCCCACCGGGCCATAGAAAAATTGTCTTGCTGAAACTGGTCCCTGGTGGAAAAAACGTTGGGGACCACTGATCTAGCTGACAATCTTTTTTTTCTTTTTAATATAATCTTCATTGAGAATAAATGGGGAAGGGTTACATAAAAGAAAAAGACTGTACAAGTACACATATAAACGTGTAAGAACTTTAAATATATTTTAGTAGGTTGTCACTTATTTAGGAAAGGTAAGAAAGAGAGGGAGGAAAAAAAGTAGAGAAAAAAGAGAAGCAAATTCATATCTATAAATGTGTAAGACGTCCTGCTTGTCGTCAATCAACACGTTGACTATGTTGATCTGCAGTGTCTAGGTTCACCCGGGCTGACAATCTGAACTGGGCCTTGTTTTGGGGGCAGGATTTATATTACGAGCATCCTGAAAAAAACAACTTATTTCCCGGTTGGCTCTTAGCTTTGGGGAAACATGGTACACATTATGGTTTATAGCAGTGTTTCCCAACCTTGGCCACTTGAAGATATCTGGACTTCAACGCCCAGAATTCCCCAGCCAGCGAATGCCCTGTCTCCATAGTGAATGCTGGCTGGGGAATTCTGGGAGTTGAAGTCCAGATATCTTCAAGTGGCCAAAGTTGGGAAACACTGGTTTATAGGAAAAGAGCAAAGTTTTCTGTTTGTCCAGATCTTGCCTTAGATTTAAAAGGCAAGAAATGAATATACGGTAGCACAGTGGTTAGAGTGCAGTACTGCAAGCTGCTTCTGCTGGCTGGAGTTCAACGGTTCAAATCTCACCACCGGCTCAAGGTTGACTCAGCCTCCCGTCCTTCTGAGGTGGGTCAAATGAGGACCCAGATTATTGGGGGAAAGAGGCTGACTCTCTGTAAACCACTTAGAGAGGGCTGTAAAAGCACTGTGAAGCGGTATACAGTGTTCCCTTGATTTCCGCAGGGGATGCGTTCCGAGACTGCCCGCGAAAGTCGAATTTCCGCGAAGTAGAGATGCAGAAGTAAATACACCATTTTTGGCTATGGACAGCATCACAAGCCTTCCCTTAACACTTTAAACCCCTAAATTACCATTTCCCATTCCCTTAACAACCATTTACTCACCACTATTACTGGTACTCAACATTGAATAAGACACTTAGTGATCCTGATATTTATAAACATAATTATTTATTAACAAGAATTATTATTTTTTGTTATTTATTTGCAAAATTTATTAGTTTGGCGATGACATATGACGTCATTGGTTGGGAAAAACCGTGGTATAGGAAAAAAACCACACAGTATTTTTTAATTAATATTTTTTGAAAAACCGTGGTACAGGCTATTTGCAAAGTTCGAACGCGCGAAAATCGAGGGAACACTGTATAAGTCTAAGTCTACCGCTATTGCTAATATAAAAGATAAACAGGAAGGTAAAATTGGTTCCCGGGGTTGGCCAGGAAAGGAAAGGTGGGAAGAGGAGGAGGAAGGAAATATAAAGTGATACCTTGTTCTTGAAGTAGACCTCAATGGGCATAATGAACCCAGCGTAGCCAGACTCCTCCACTTTGTAAGGGGGCTCTTTGCAAACTGTAAGGGGGGGAAGCAAAGTAAGTGTTAGCAAACCCCCCCAGCAGCACCTTGCAAAACAGGCGAATGGCAGGGAGGAGAATCAAAGCGCTGGGAGTAAAGGAAGACACGCTGCTACCGGTAGTGGGTTGCTACCACAAAGGTAAAGGACCAGTGGCAAAAACGGAGCTGTGCACACAGCTTTGCTTAGAAACATAGAAGACTGACGGCAGAAAAAGACCTCATGGTCCATCTAGTCTGCCCTTATACTATTTCCTGTGTTTTATCTTACAATGAATATATGTTTATCCCAGGCATGTTTAAATTCAGTGACTGTGGATTTATCTACCACGTCTGCTGGAAGTTTGTTCCAAGGATCTACTACTCTTTCAGTAAAATAATATTTTCTCATGTTGCTTTTGATCTTTCCCCCAACTAACTTCAGATTGTGTCCCCTTGTTCTTGTGTTCACTTTTCTATTAAAAACACTTCCCTCCTGAACCTTATTTAACCCTTTAATATATTTAAATGTTTCGATCATGTCCCCCCTTTCCCTTCTGTCCTCCAGACTATACAGATTGAGTTCATGAAGTCTTTCCTGATACGTTTTATGCTTCAGACCTTCCACCATTCTTGTAGCCCATCTTTGGACCCATTCTTCTTCTGCGTGTGACAGGGCATCCAAGGGGAAGGAATTCGGAAATTCTCTGATATTTCCCTGACATTTCCCTGCAACTTGCCTAAGCAGGGGGTTGGACTAGAAGACCTCCAAGGTCCCTTCCATCTTGGCTGTTAGAAAATGTTTCACATTTTAAAATATCTGTACAAGCCACAAGAGACATCTCTTTAGAGGAACATCTTCCCACCTTGTAGACAACACTTCCAGAAACTGGGAATAACCATAAACAAATGTATATTTTATTTTATGTACGTTGAGAACATATGCATCAAGACAAATTCCTTGTGTGTCCAATCACACTTGGCCAATAAAAATTGTATTCTATTCTATTCTATTCTAAACAACTTCTACATATAGTATCCTATATCCAGTATCTAGTTCAGTAAAACACAGATCAGTTTGACATGCCTTGATTGTTAATGAATTATCTACCTTCAGTCTCTCTAGGACTTTCGGCTGACTTGCACCTAAGGAGGTTGTTTTGATTTTTTTTTTTTTGCAAAAGCAAAACCAACATCATTTAGAAGCAATTACAAATGCCTTCAATGAAAATTTAAAAAATACAATATCCAATTAGAAAAAGCCATACTTTTCTCTCCTTCTGTCTTCCCCGCTCCTTCCCCACGGTGGAAATCCAATCCAGTCAATTTTAAAACCACGCCGCATTTTGGAGTCGGGACAAATGATCAAGGTCTGGTACCCTTATTCTAATTGCCAATTCCAGCACAGAGGTCAGACCTCCGCGCTGGAATTGGAAACTCGTGGGCAGACATCTCAAATCTCCTGCGCTATAGCGCACAACTCATGTTAGAGGGAACACTGCTCATGAGCCATCTAATCTGCCCTTATACTATTTTGTGTATTTTATCTGGATATATGTTTATCCCAGGCATGTTTAGATTCAGTTACTATGGATGATGTCATACCAAACGGCTAAGCCGTGGAGAAATATCGGTAGCTGAGGAAGCAAGTTGTTGCTACAGTTATGCTCATTTTTGCTTGACTCTGCCAGGCAGTGCAATCTGGTTTTTTTCTACTTGATTTCCCCCTGACTTTTAAACATTTTAATACAGTTTGGTTTCCCCCCTGATTTATTCTGTTTTTTTCACGAATTCCCTGATAATTCCCTGATATTTCCCGAACCGCCAATTTCCCTGATTTCCCTATTTTCTAGGTTTGCTGGACACCCAGCATCCAGTCACAACTGAAAAAGCTTCTTGGATGAGAAGCAAAATGTCTTCCTTCTTCTTCTTCCTCCTCAAGAGAAACACACACCCCCACTCCCCCACACCATAATACAGTAATACCTCTACCTACTTACAAACTTGTCTAGATAAGAACCGGGTGTTCAAAATTATTTTGCCTCTTCTCAAGAACCATTTTCCACTTACAAGCCCGAGCCTCCAAAACTGTAACTGGAAAAGGCAAGGAGAAGCCTCCATGGGGCCTCTCTAGGAATTTCCTGGGAGGAAGCAGGGCCAGAAAAGGCAGAGAGAAGCCTCCGTGGGGCCTCTCTAGGAATCTCCTGGGAGGAAACAGGGCCAGAAAAGGCAAGGAGAAGCCTCCGTGGGGCCTCTCTAGGAATCTCCTGGGAGGAAGCAGGGCCAGAAAAGGCAGAGAGAAGCCTCCGTGGGGCCTCTCTAGGAATCTCCTGGGAGGAAGCAGGGCCAGAAAAGGCAGAGAGAAGCCTCCGTGGGGCCTCTCTAGGAATCTCCTGGGAGGAAGCAGGGCCAGAAAAGGCAGAGAGAAGCCTCCGTGGGGCCTCTCTAGAAATCTCCTGGGAGGAAGCAGGGCCAGAAAAGGCAGAGAGAAGCCTCCGTGGGGCCTCTCTAGGAATCTCCTGGGAGGAAGCAGGGCCAGAAAAGGCAGAGAGAAGCCTCCGTGGGGCCTCTCTAGGAATCTCCTGGGAGGAAGCAGGGCCAGAAAAGGCGGGGAGAAGCCTCTGTGGGGCCTCTCCAGGAATCTCCTGGGAGGAAATAGGTCTGGAAAAGGCAAGGAGAAGCCTCCGTGGGGCCTCTCTAGGAATCTCCTGGGAGGAAGCAGGGCCAGAAAAGGCGGGGAGAAGCCTCCATGGGGCCTCTCTAGGAATCTCCTGGGAGGAAACAGGGCCTCCACCCTCCCTGTGGTTTCCCCAATCGCACGCATTATTTGCTTTTACATTGATTCCTATTGCTTCTTCTTACAAACGTTTCTACTTAAGAACCTGGTCACGGAACAAATTAAGTTCTTAAGTAGAGGTACCACTGTATTTCATTAACAGAGTTGGAAGAGACCTTGTAGGTCATCTAGTCCAACCTCCCTTCGTCCAGTGATGAAGCTCCCATAACTTCTGAAGGCAAATTCCGTTCCACTAATCGACTGTTCTCATGGTCAGAAAAACTTCTCCTTACTTCTAGGTTGCCTCTTGGGATTGGGTGGCATAGAAGTCGAATGTAATCCAATAAATAAATAAATATCCCGTGCTCACCACGTTTCGGTTTAGGGAAGCTCTGATGGAGACGGAAGACAACCCTCTCCACAAAGTGCTGAATCTCAAACTGCTCCGGGCCTCGTACGAAGACCATCCAGTCGTGGGTGAACCCCTCCGTGGTGGGCTTCTTGCGCAGCTGGGCACGGTGTCCGAGCTCCAACTTCACCTGGACTGTACACTAGGAATGGGGAAGGCGGTGTGGGAGGGGAGGGGGAGGGCGGAGGAAGACAAGAACACCTTGACTGTTAGATCTAGCAGGTAAATGGTGAGCTAATTCCTTTGTTTAAAACCAGATTTTTCCAACTGGCTGGGAACTCAGCAGCTCATGCGACAGCTCAACTGAAGGATGTTAATTGAGAAAAACTGATTTTATTATTCATTCATTCATTCATTCATTCATTCATTCATTCATTCATTCATTCATTAGTTTTGTATTCCATCCCTCTCCGTAGACTCGGGGCGGCTAATAACAATAACAAGAAACAGCATAAAACAAATCTAATATTTAAATTACTAAAATCCCTTATTAAAAACCAAACATACACACAAACATACCATGCATAAAATTGTAACAGCCTAGGGGGAAGGTATATCTCAATTCCCCCATGCCTGACGACAGAGGTGGGTTTTAAGGAGCTTACGAAAGGCGAGGAGGGTGGGGGCAATTCTGATCTCTGGGGGGGGGGAGCTGGTTCCAGAGGGTCGGAGCCACCACAGAGAAGGCTCTTCCCCTGGGTCCCGCCAAACAACATTGTTTAGTTGACGGGACCTGGAGAAGGCCCACTCTGTGGGACCTAACTGGTCTCTGGGATTTCTGCGGCAGAAGGTGGTCCCGGAGATATTCTGGTCCGATGCCATGAAGGGCTTTATAGGTCATAACCAACACTTTGAATTGTGACCGGAAACTGATCGGCAGCCAATGCAGACTGCGGAGTGTTGGTGTTAGGAAAGCCCATGACCGCTCTCGCAGCTGCATTCTGCACGATCTGAAGTTTCCGAACACTTTTCAAAGGTAGCCCCATGTAGAGAGCATTACAGTAGTCGAGCCTCGAGGTGATGAGGGCATGAGTGACTGTGAGCAGTGAGTCCCGGTCCAAATAGGGCCGCAACTGGTGCACTAGGCAAACCTGGGCAAACGCCCCCCTCGCCACAGCTGAAAGATGATGTTCCAATGTCAGCTGTGGATCGAGGAGGACGCCCAAGTTGCGGACTCTCTCTGAGGGGGTCAGTTTCCCCCCTACCCGGGTAATGGACGGACAGATGGAATTGTCCCTGGGAGGCCGAACCCACAGCCACTCTGTCTTATCAGGGTTGAGTTTGAGTCTGTTGACTCCCATCCAGACCCCAACAGTTTATATTTTAGAACCGAACAGTCAGGATGTGTGCCCCTCTCAATTACTGGAAACTTAAAAAGCGTACTGAACATTAATTTCTCACGCACGAACTGCAGACCAAGCTTCCAGCAAATGGCTCCACCCAGATGACAGACCCAATGTCTGTAGGCATACCTCCTTTCCAACTGTGACGTAGGATTTGCTGTGAAAATATAGGGTCATTTACAAACACACACATGTGGTTCAGAGGCAAAGGTATACCTTGGATTTTCTTAGCTATTCTAGCAGTCAGAGGGTGACAAGCCTTTCCAGCTCAGGTACAAGGTCACAGCAAAGCAGCTCAACAACAAATTAATTAAATAAATAAAATTAAATAAATACTTTGTATTGCCATTGTATACACAGTATACCCATGCAACAAAATTCGTATGACGCCAAATTCCCTCCACACTGTCAACCTATTTACTAAGTCTGCACTACTATTACTACTAGTTTTTCCTTATTATCCCTATTACCATTTCCTCCCTTTATGATTGTATGACTGTAACTTGTTGTTTGCGTTCTCAAGAGTGATATTAATATTGTTTCCTCATTGCTTATTTGGCCCCTATGACAATCGTTAAGTGTTGTACCTCATGATTATTGACAAATGTGTCTTTTTCTTTTATGTACACTGAGAGCATCTGCACCAAAGACAAATTCTTTGTGTGTCCAATCACACTTGGCCAATAAAGAATTCTATTCTATTCTATTCTATTCAAAGACCAATCTCAACATATGTAACAATCTGTTCAACCAGCCACAATTTCCCACCTGAACCATCCAACATCCACCCAACAGATCAAGTAGCATTGTCCAGAAACATAGAAACATAGAAGACTGGCGGCAGAAAAAGACCTCATGGTCCATCTAGTCTGCCCTTATACTATTTCCTGTATTTTATCTTAGGATGGATATATGTTTATCCCAGGCATGTTTAAATTCAGTTACTGTGGATTTACCAACCACGTCTGCTGGAAGTTTGTTCCAAGGATCTACTACTTTTTCAGTGAAATAATATTTTCTCACGTTGTGTTCACTTTCCTATTAAAAACGTTCACTTTCCTCCTGAACCTTATTTAACCCTTTAACATATTTAAATGTTTCGATCATGTCCCCCCTTTTCCTTCTGTCCTCCAGACTATACAGATTGAATTCATTAAGTCTTTCCTGATATGTTTTATGCTTAAGACCTTCCACCATTCTTGTAGCCCGTCTTTGGATCCGTTCAATTTTGTCAATATCTTTTTGTAGGTGAGGTCTCCAGAACTGAACACAGTATTCCAAATGTGGTCTCACCAGCGCTCTATACAGCGGGATCACAATCTCCTTCTTCCTGCTTGTTATACCTCTAGCTATGCAGCCAAGCATCCTACTTGCTTTTCCTACTGCCCGGCCACACTGTTCACCCATTTTGAGACTGTCAGAAATCACTACCCTTAAATCCTTCTCCTCTGAAGTTTTTGCTAACACAGAACTGCCAATGCAATACCCAGAATGAGGATTCCTTTTCCCCAAGTGCATTATTTTACATTTGAAAACATTAAACTGCAGTTTCCATTGCTTTGACCATTTATCTAGTAAAGCTAAATCATTTACCATATTACAGACCCCTCCATGAATATCAACCCTATTGCACTTTGGAGTCATCGGCAAATAGGCAAACCTTCCCTCCCAAGCCTTCCCCTATATCACTCACAAACATATTAAAAAGAATAGGACCCAGAACAGATGCTTGTGGCACACCGCTTGTAACCTGTCCCTGATCAGAATACTCACTGACAGTGACCCCCTAGTACATTGTTAAGTGCAATTATAGCTCTGGGATAGAAACTGTTCAGAAAACATGTGGTTCACACGTTTTAATTGTTCTGTCTCTTCTGCCAGAAGGCAGCAGTCCAAAAAGATTGTGAGCAGGATGAGAAGAGTCTCGGAGAAGGTTGTGCACCTTTCTAAAAGAGGGAGATGTGAAGGTATCGTCCAGCGCTAGTAGCCGGAGCCCAATGATATTCTGGGCAGTTCTAATGATTCTCTGCAGAGCTTTTTTATCCGCTACGGAGCTGCTCCTACATCGTGCGAGAATGCCCTAGGTTCGGATGCTCTCAATGGTGCTGCAATAGTAGGACAACTGTTGTGGTTAGCTCTGGCCCAGCTCCTGCCCCAAGGAATGTGCAGGTGGATGTGGGGGAAACACCCACTTGCCGCAGGCCTGTTTTGCTCCTGATGGAATCTGCTGACGAAGCCTCCTCTGACCAAGGAAGCATGAGTGACAGGGGAGAGGGGAGTTTGGCAGACAGCCCAGGAGATCAATCATCCATATCATCTCTGGATTCTGAACAAGAATTAATGACACATCCACGCATACGTAGAGTGATGCATAGGAGACAACTGAAGGATTATTACAAGAGAAAATGAGGTCACCTGTGGTTGGGTGGGGCTCCAGTAATTAGTGCTACTTGGTGTTTTAGCCTCATGGCAGTTTATCTGATTCATTGTTTTGTCAAGATCGTGGTTTTTGAGCTGTTCAACATTGTGTGTGGACTCTCTGGACTTTAGAATTGGACTCAATTTCCCAGTTATTGGGTGAGCAATTGGATTGCATTTAACTTGTGCCTTGTGTGTACCAGAAAATCCCTTTGACATTTAAAAAGGGAGCTGTTTCTGCTTTTCTGTTTATAAAAACTTTTGGGTTTTCCTTTTATCGTGTGGTGTGTGTCTTCCTGGACTAATCACCCTGTAATTACGGGGGTTTGAAACATGCCGGCAGAACAGACAACAATAGATGCTGAGATAGATTTATCTACAGCCTCTTTTGTGCCTTCAACAGCAACAGCAACAAACTGACAGGAGCCACATTCTGCCTCTTCAGTTGTTAGTGTTTTCTGCCACTTTAGGGATATGTTACCACGGGTTTGTGGGAACGAAAGGACATAGCCCAGAGTAGATAGCCTCAGGAGGACCCTTTGCAGCCTTTGAGCTCCAGCGGCTAAATCATTTCCTCACCTGAGAAAGCAGGTGCCTGAAAGCAGGTAATCAAAAACGGAGCTTGGGAGCGGAGGGTCTGTTCAGAAATACACCTAGACTTTATGTTTAGGGATTGTGTTCCCCGTTATAAAAAGCACCAAAACACGAATTGCAGAATTCACATGACCACCTTTTGCAACCTCTGGATTCGCTTTACAACTGTTTTACTCACTTAACATTGGCAGCGATTCACATTAACAGTGGCAAGAAAGGTCTTTACCTGGGACAAACTCACACAACCACCGCCTGGGTTGGCAACCAAAGTTTTGCACTCAGTGGTGCTCAAGGTCAGGGGAGGATTATCTGTGGTCCCTTCTCCTGAATAGGACTTGTGGTGGGGCAACAGGATAAACTGACATAAAGCCAACACTTTGCTGTCGGGTGGAAGATACCCACCTCTGTCGTCAGGCACGGGGGAATTGAGATTTCCCCCCCCTAGGCCTATACAAGTTATGCATGGTATGCTTGTTTGTATGTATGTTTGGTTTTACAATAAGGTTTTTTTTAGCTGTTTTAGTATTGGATTTACATGCTGTTTTTTAATTACTGTTGTTAGCCACCCCGAGTCTACGGAGAGGGGCGGCATACAAATCAAATCAAATCAAATCAAATCAATAATAATACTAAGTAGTATCAAAAGTGGTCCAGACATGCAGCATGGTGAGAACAGAGGTTGCCCAACTGTTAACAGTTGTTCTGGCACTAAGACTGATGGGCCCTTGTGACGGCACAGCTGACTTTCATGTCCATGCCAGGCCAGTGAGGGTGAACCTTTACGTGCCAAAAGGGTTTTGTGTGTGGGTGTGCTACAAGGCGTGCACGTGCCCACACCCCTTCCTTCCCCCCCAAGCGTGTGCTTCCCCCTCCCTATGCGCACAGGCCTTTCTGAAGCCTGGCACATGAAAAAGAATGCAAACCGGGAGTTCGGGGAACCGCACTTCCGCTTTGCCCACTGTGCTGTTTGTTTGCACTCCAGGGCTTCAGGAATCTTCCCTGGAGCCTCCGGAGTGCAGAAAACACCACCACGTGCCTTTTGCCAAACGTCTGGTTTGTCCATTAGGTGACTTTTTGCCTCCAGGACTTCAGGGAAGTTTCCCTGACGTGTCCGGAAGGCGAAATGGCCTTTCCCAAGGCCGAAAACCAGCTGGCCAGCATGTCTATGCACACTGGAGCTGACCCATGGCAAAGTCTCGGGTGCCCTCCGATATAGAAGCATTTCCCTGCAACTTGCGATCTAGTTATGGCATGGTTGTGCAGAAAAAGACCTCATGATCCATCTAGTCTGCCCTTATACTATTTTATGTATTTTATCTTACAATGGATATATGTTTATCCCAGGCATGTTTAAATTCAGTGACTGTGGATTTACCAACCATGTCTGCTGGAAGTTTGTTCCAAGGATCTACTACTCTTTCAGTAAAATAATATTTTCTCATGTTGCTTTTGATCTTTCCCCCAACTAACTTCAGATTGTGTCCCCTTGTCCTTGTGTTCACTTCCCTCCTGGACCTTATTTAACCCTTTAACATATTTAAATGTTTCGATAGAAACATAGAACATAGAAGTCTGACGGCAGAAAAAGACCTCATGGTCCATCTAGTCTGCCCTTATACTATTTCCTATATTTTATCTTAGGATGGATCTATGTTTATCCCACGCATGTTTAAATTCAGTTACTGTGGATTTATCTACCACGTCTGCTGGAAGTTTGTTTCAAGGATCTACTACTCTTTCAGTAAAATAATATTTTCTCATGTTGCTTTTGATCTGTCCCCCCTTTTCCTTCTGTCCTCCAGACTACATAGATTGAGTTCATGAAGTCTTTCCTGATATGTTTTATGCTTAAGACCTTCCACCATTCTTGCAGCCTGTCTTTGGATCCGTTCAATTTTGTCAATATCTTTTTGTAGGTGAGGTCTCCAGAACTGAACACAGTATTATTCCAAATGTGGTCTCACCAGTGCTCTATATAAGGGGGTCACAATCTCCCTCTTCCTGCTTGTTATACCTCTAGCTATGCAGCCAAGCATCCTACTTGCTTTCCCTACCACCTGACTGCACTGTTCACCCATATGGCTCCGCATGCTAACAGTGGCACGCATGGCATAGGTTCACCATCACAGCACTAGGCCCACCAATATCGGTTTTTGGGACATCTCAAGTTGTAGCTCTGGATGTCCATCAAAGAGTTAGATCCTATGCTTCGACCTTACCTACCCAAAGAGTTTGACTGTTGATGCAAGCTTTCCCTCGTTTTCCTGACCAAGATGCCCTGGGTGTTTATAAAAGTTGGAAGGAATAGGACAAATCCAATTGATGCATAGCTAAATAACTTCTCTTCTACATTAACCAGAAGGCTCATCTCTTTCCCCCAATTGCCATTTTTCCTTGTCTCAGGCAAGGCTACTTTCCTAGTGGACTGTCACTTAAAACACGAGCCACCTGTGTACGGTGGCAGCCAAAGAAGCCAATGCAATCCCAAGTTGCACTAACAGAAGGATACACAGTCAAGATCAAGGGAGCTAATAATACCAATCTATAAAGGAAGACCACACCTGGAATCCTGCATCCAGTTTTGGTCACCACACTATAAAAAAGATGTTGAGACTCTAGAAAGAGTGCAGAGAAGAGCAACCAGGACGATGGGGGGACTTCAGAGGCTAAAACATACGATGAACTGTTGCAGGAAATGGACACAGCTAGTCTAGTGAAGAGAAGGACCGCCAGAGACATGATAGCAGTCTTCCAATATTTGAGGTGCTCCTACAGAGACTAGGGGGTCAAACTATTGTCCAAAGCACCCGAAGGCTGGACAAGGAACAACGGATGGAAACTGAACAAGGAGAGAAGCAACCTAGAATTAAGGGGAAATTTCCCGACAGTGAGAACAGTCAAAACAGTGGAACAGCTTGCCACCAGAAACATAGAAGACTGACGGCAGAAAAAAACCTCATGGTCCATCTAGTCTGCCCTTATACTATTTCCTGTATTTTATCTTAGGATGGATATATGTTTATCCCAGGCATGTTTAAATTCAGTGACTGTGGATTTACCAACCACGTCTGCTGGAAGTTTGTTCCAAGGATCTACTACTCTTTCAGTCAAATAATATTTTTTCATGTTGCTTTTGATCTTTCCCCCAACGAACTTCAGATTGTGTTCAGAAGCCGTGGTTGCTTCATCATTGAAGGTTTTCAAGGTTTTCAAGAAGAGACTGGACACCTATTTGTCTGAAACGGTGCAGGGATTCCTGCTTCAGCAGTGGATTTACAAGGCTCCTTCCAATTCTGCTATCCTAACCACTTCCTGCAACACACTAACCGACTTTGTTATGATAGGTAAATTCAGGGCTGCTTATAAGCTATTATTTGCAGCTTACCGATTTGGCAAATTGTAATTATGTATGGTTTATATGTCTACCAGAATTGCCTGCTGCCCACCTTTGCTTTACAAGCCCCCGTTGGTCATGACCTCCTCATTTGGAGGTACTGCACTGAACAAGGAATGCAACTTGTAACCGTGTTTCTCTGAAAGTAAGAGACCCTGTCTTATATTTTGTTTGCACCCCGAAATAAGCACTTAGTCTTACTGCCATGCACTCAAAAGCCTGATTGGGTTATTATTGGGAGAGATCATATTTTGGGGAAAACAAGGTAGTTGCAGCCATTGTAGCATTACCCAGCGATAGGCAGGCTACTTCAGCTAACTGCTATCTGTAGTTCAGCAGTTCAAATCTCACCACTGGCTCCAGGTTGACTCAGCCTTCTGTCCTTCCGAGGTGGGTCAAATAAGGATCCAGATTGTTGGGGGCAGGAGGCTGATTCTGTAATCCACTTAGAGAGGGCCGTAAAAACACTAGGAAGCGGGATATAAGTCTAAATGCTATTGCTATATGCGATTGCCATTCAGGTGCTTGGCAACCAGTGTGGAATTTCCAAGACACCCTATCCCGCAATGACCAATGGGGAAGCCGGTGGGAGTTCGCAAATGGCAGGGAGGTGGTCCCTTTTGCAGCCTTCTGAACTGCAAAGTTAGTAGGGGAAGCCAGATCCACTTAATGGCCAGGTTAGTAACTTATCAACTGCAGTGATTATTATTTGTTTATTTATTTCTCTTATTAGATTGTCCTTGAGGACTCAGGGCGGCTTACAAGGATCAAATAGATACAATAACTATAGATAGATATTACTCAATGTAGCAAGAAAAGTCATAAAATGGGACAAAACTCACTTAACAAATGTCCCCACTTAACAACAGGGATTAGGGGGGTCCACTGTGGTTTTAAGTCAAGGACTACCTGTATCAATCAATCAATCAGAATAGGGATGGAAGGAATCTTGGAGGTCTTCCAATCTAACCCCCTTGTTTCTCTCCCTGACTGGTTTCCATCTATTGTTCCTTGTCTGGCATTCAGGTCCTTTGGAAAATAGGTTGACCCCCTCCTCTCTGGGGCAGCACCTCCAATACCACGTCCCCTTTGGTCCTTCTTTCCTCTACACTAGCCAAACCCCAAACCTTTTGGCACCAGGGAGGGACTGGTTCTATGGAGAAAGATCCCCCCCCGCCATACCGGATGGGGGAACGTTTTGTATGCTGCCTCCATCACACAGGTTGGGGGGGGGGGCAACCATTTGGGTGGGTTGGTGGAACAGCCTCCGCTCCCGTCCTTGAGTAGGAGGCTGGACTAGATGACCTCTAAGGTCCCTTCCAGTTTCTATTCCTCTATTTGGTTCCGTTAGATTCCATTTCTCATTCTACTCCCATTCTTTCTTTTCATTTCTCTATTATATTCTTTCCTATTGTATTTATTCTATTCTATCTATTGTAGTCTGTCCCAATTCTGTTCTATCCCTCCTTCCCCTGCCTTGAGGAAGCCACGCCCCTTCAGGTGGGCAGGCTCCTCCCCTCCCTCCCTCTGGGGCAGGTTTCTCCTTGCCCCCCCCCCCATTTCAAAGGGGAGGGCACCCCATTCATCTCACACCCGCCCCCCCCCAACAAAAGGCAGGCAGGGAAAAGGTGGGGGCTGCAAGAGGACCCCCGTGGGCGTGGCCAGCCTCGTGGCTCACTGCCCGAGCCCCGCCCCTTTCCAGAGAGTGTGGGCGTGGCCGCCGCGCGCCCAATGAAGCCCGGCCCCGCCCATTCCTGGGAGGGCGGGGGGGGGAAGGGAGGGGCTCCCGCTCCTCACCTGGTTGTCCATGGCTGGGCCGGGCCGGCTCCCCCCCCTCCCGGCGGGTTGGGGCCTACGGGGCTCGGCTGCCTTCAGGGCTCGAGGGGCGGCTGGTGCTGCTGCTGCTCCCGCCGCCGCCTCCTCATGGCGGGCTGCCTGCCGGGCGGGAGCGGGCCTGGCGTGTTGTCCTCGCCGCGCTGGGCCCGGCCCCCTCCGACGCTCGCTTGGCCGCCAGCGCTGCTTCTGCTGCCGCCTCCACACCGGAACCGGAACCCCCTCCTTCTATGCCCCGGAGACGAGCAGCCGTCCCGGCCAATGGGAGCGCTCGCTTTGGCCCCTCCTCGTGCTCGCCAATCAGAACGCCGCGGAGAGGGCGGGAATAGCGAAGGCCGCCGGCGGGCCAATGGGAGCGCGGGGGCCGCGTTGCCAGGGTGACGGCAGAGCGCTGCGAGGGAGCCAGGGAGGGAGAGAAGACATCCGAGGCGGCTAGTCCTCATTGAGGTCGCGGATACGGGAACATCTCTCGCCCCCCCCCCACCGCAGGCTCGCTGTGCTTGTGGAAGGAAACTACTCTGACCAAGGGGTCAGAAGATGGAGCTGAGACCCTCAGATACTTTGGGTTATAGAGTGGGGTGAGGAAGATATTTCCCTCCCCCCACCTCCCCGCTAACATTTGATTTAATTTTAAAATTAATTAGATTTGCTGTTGTACTATATTGTTATATTATATGCTGTTAGCCGCCCTGAGTCCTCAGAGAAGGGCAGCATACAAATCAAATAAATAAATAAATAAATACCAAAGAGACAAAATACAATAAATATCTAAAATCCAATTAATTAACTAATTACTCTAAAGACCCTAGTAACGTTAAAAATCACTCATTCCCATTCGTACAACAGTCATAATTCACTTTTCTTATTTATTTATTAGATTTGTATGCCGCCCCTCTCCGCAGACTAGGGGCGGCTAACAAAAATAAAACAACATGAAACAAATCTGATATTAAAAATGACTAAAAACCCTTATTAAAACCAAACATACATATAAACATACCATGCATAAATTGTATAGGCCTGAAAGGGGGAAGGAATATCTCATATCTTATGTGGGGTTGAGATTGGCCTCAGCTAAGCATTAGCCCAGCCCACCTCACAGGGTTGTTTTTGTGTGAGAAGCAGTGGCAGGGAGTCCTCCAGTTACCACAATGGAAGCACTAAGGGAGACACTTTAGTGAGTTCTGCCCCATTTTACAACCTCTCCGCCATCATGAATTGTCGCCGTTCTTAAATGATTAACCTAGTTGTTAAGTGAATCTCCCCACTTCACTCATCTGGTTGCAAAAGGAGAAATCACGTGACATACACCCCCACCCCCCTCCCAGGACAAACTGTGGCCGTCGTACGTACGAGCCATTGGCCAAACGTCTGAATTCCAATCACGTGGCAGGAAGGGATGCAGCAAGGGTCCTGTGAAAAATGGTCCCAAGTCACGTTTTTCAGGGCCACTGTAACCTTGAAATGGTCACTAAGTGAAAAGCCGGGGGCTACCCATACTTAAGTATGTTTCCTGCCTTGAATTATTTGTCATAAATAAGTAAATAATGAAAAATAAATTAAAAAGACGGGACGTAAATACAGGTAGCCTTACAACCACTCCTTTAGTGACAGTTCGAAGTTATAACGGTCACTGAAAAAAAGCGACTTAACGCCATTTCTCACACGACCGTTGCAGCATCCCCATCAGAATTCTTGGCAACTGACTCGGGTTTATGACGGTCGCAGTGTCCTCCAGGTCACACGATCCCCAAGCAAAAACTGATTCGTTTGAGAACCGTGTTGACTAAAAATTGCAGTTATTCATTTAACAGCCGTGCAAAGAAAAGGTTAGAAATCGGGGCAAACCGTCTTATTTAGCAGTGAAAAACCTTGGGCTGAATTGTGGTCATAAGTCGAGGGCTACCTGTAAATCTGGAATTGGGGCATCCCAAGAAGCGGCAAAGCAAGAGAGCAGAGCCCTTCAGGGGGAGGGGGGGCTGAGCCACCCACCCACCCAAATACACAGGTTGGGCAAGCATTGAATGCAGACAGGTGATTATTTTTTTTCAAAAAAGGGAAATTTCTTTTAATAATTCAGATGAACAGAAAGGTAAGCAGCAGACGGACGATGCGTCGACGTTTCTCCTTCAGCCGCCCTACTTGTAAGAATTCGCTTTGTGCTTTGGCAGGAAGGTGAAGTTGGCAGGAACGCGGCCCAGCAGCATCTCACTGGGAAAAAAAAGGAAGGAAGGAAGGAAGGAAGGAAGGAAGGAAAGAAAGAAAGAGGGGGGGGGACATATTTGATGGGGTAGACAGGAAGGAGGAAAGAAGGAAAGAAAGATATAAGTAAGGAAGGAAAAAAAGAAAGAAAGAAAGAAAGGGAAAGAGAGAGAGAGGGAGGGGGAGAGATATTTAATGGGGTAGACAGGAAGGAGAAAGAAGGAAAGAAAGAAATAAGTAAAGAAGGAAAGAAAGAAAGGAAAGAAAGAGAGAGAGGGGGGAGAAATATTTGATGGGGTAGACAGGAAGGAGAAAGAAGGAAAGAAAGAAGGAAAGAAAGAAAGAGAGGGAGGGATGATATTTCATGGGGGAAAAGGAAGGAAGACAGGAAGGAGAAAGGCAAGGAAGAAAAGAAAAAAATAAGTAAAGAAGGAAAGAAAGAAAGGAAGAACAAAAGAAAGAAGGAAAGAAAGAAAGAAAGAGAAAGAGGGAGGGAAGGATGATATGGGGAAAAAAGGAAGGATGACAGGAAGGAGAAAGTAAGGAAGGTGGGAGCGAAAGAAAGAAAGGGAGGGAGGGAGAGAGGGAAGGATGATATTTCATGGAAAAGGAAGGAAGACAGGAAGGAGAAAGAAGCAAGGAAAGAAGGAGCGAAGGAAAGAAAAAGAAAGAAAGAAAGAAGGAGAGAGAAAGAAACTTGGATTATTGAGGATTCGAGGAATTCAAAGGGAGGGGAAGGCAAGGCCAGGTGCGGTTCGAGCTCTCTCGTACCTGATCTTAATCCAGTCGTCCACGTTTTGGCTCGCCATTAAGGTCTCCAAGTAGTCTCGGCCCAGGTAATAAGGGGGCCTTTCGTTGATTCGCTGTGGCAGGCGCTCCAGCAAGCCCACAGGGATGTACCTGAGCAAGAAGACAATGAACAGCTGGGAAAGAAATGTTCTCAGACATCTGGGTCACGGTTGTCCCAAAGGTGCTTTTCAACTGGACTTTCTGGTGTTTTCTTTGAAAGCATTTCACCTCTTGTCCAAGAAGCTTCTTCAGTTCTGCATGGATCTTGGAGAATGGCAGGATTTATACCCCTTGCAGACAAAGCTGGTCATTTGCATCCTTTTCAGAGAGTCCTGGAGGCCACTTGGGACTATGGGTGATATCATCTATCTCCAGTCTACAACATAGTCCTTTTAGCAGTTACAAGGTGATCTTGAAGACACAGATGAAACTCTAGGTGGCCTCAACAACTCTCTTTGAAGAATGCAAATGACCAGCAGTCTGCAAGGGATATAAACCCTTCCATTCCCAAATGTGCTGTTTCGGGAGACAAGTGGACTTTCTGGGTTTTCTTTGATGATGCTTTGCTTCGCATCCAAGAACCTCCTTGGATGAGAAGTTGGTGGGGAATAGAAGGATTTATACTCCTTGCAGACAGCTGGTCATTTGCATTATCTAATAAAGTCTTTGAGGCCACTTGGAGATTGGTCTGTTGTCCTCAAGCTCACCTGAGTGGTACCACACGAATCCCAGCGGCCAATAAGGCCCCACAGAGTTGGCCTTCTCCGGGTCCCGTCGACCAAACAATGTCGTTTGGCGGGCCCCAGGGGAAGAGCCTTCTCTGTGGCGGCCCCGGCCCTCTGGAATCAACTCCCCCCAGAGATTAGAACGGCCCCCACCCTCCTTGCCTTTTGCAAATTACTCAAGACCCAATAAAAAAACAAACAAACAAACAAACAAACTGGGGTGGAACCTTCTTGGAATTGCTGACATCATCATCCATCTCCAGTCTACGTCACAGTCCTGTTAGCAGTTCTAAGAAGGCTTCACACCCTTCTGCAACACCCAGGTGACCCTGAGGACACAGGTGAACCTCCAGGTGCCCTCAACGACCCTCTAAAAGGATGCAAACGGCCAGCTGTCTGCAAGGACTATAAATTCTTCCCATTCCCCTCCATCCACTCAGAGCTGAAGAAGGTTCTTGGATGAAGAAGCTTGAGAAGTGAAACATCTTCAAACATACTTCAAGGAGGGGTCTCCGAGTCTGCGGAGAGGGGCGGCATACAAATCTAAAAAATAATAATAATGATAATAATAATTGTTCTGCCTGACTGGGCTCAGGCAATGCATAACAGTCCAAAGAAAAGAACTCAAACACACACGTGCTCTGCTAATCAGCAAACCTGTATTCAATAAACAAAAAAGGGTTACTCAAAACAGTCCTTAGTGCCAGGAAACAATGATAGTGCAAGGCTTACTTCAGCCGCATACAAAAACACAGGAAAAAGCAAACAAAGACAACCTGGAGCGAGCAAAGACGTTTCAGGAGTCCTTTTGAATCTTTGGAGCAAACCGCAAGTCCCAGAGGTTTCACCTCCCACATGTCTGAAAAAGCTGGGTTGAAAACTCCAAAGGCACAGAACAGAAACTTCAGAGCAGGAACCACAAAATAACACAGATAAACAGCCACAGTTTGCCTTGTGCCTCTGTTCCCTTTTATACCTTTAGCCCTCATTAAGGGAACCACACCCAGCCCTCAGTATAAGAACCACACCCAACCCAGGTGTTACTCTGATGACTTGTAATAATCCTTCAATTGATCCCTCCTTTGCATCGCTCTTCTGCTACGCATGTCTATGAATTGTTCTGCAGAGGAATCCAAGGACGAAAGACTGTCTGAGGGACTGCATGCCAAATCCCCTGGGCTATTTGCTGAGTCCTGCGAACCAGTGGCCTCATCCTCCTGGCTGTCTGCCACGTCTTCCTGGCTCTCAGCCAGGCTTTCGCACTCACTTTGTGCCGCGTCTCTCCCATCTTTGGGAGCAACGGCTGGCCCAGGCCCAAACACAATAATAATAATAATAATAATAATAATAATAATAATAATAATAATTTATCAAATTTGCAGATGACACCAAACTGGCAGGAATAGCCAACACTCCAGAAGATAGGCGCAAAATACAGAAGGATCTTGACCAACCTGAACAATGGGCGCTATCTAACAAAATGAAATTCAGTGGTGAAAAAAGTAAGGTTCTACATTTAGGCAAGAAAACAAAACGCACAGATACAGTATATGTGGTACATTGCTCAACAGTAGTAACTGTGAGAGGGATCTTGGAGTCCTAGTGGACAAACCATTTAAATAGGAGCCAGCCGTGTGCAGCAGCTGCCAAAAAAGCCAACACAGTTCTAGGCTGCATTAACAGAGGGAGAGAATCAAGGTCACGTGAAGGGTTAATACCACTTTATAAGGCCACACTTGGAATACGGGATTCAGTTTTGGTCGTCATGATGCAAAAATATATCCATCCTAAGATAAAATACAGAAAATAGTATAAGGGCAGACTAGATGGACCATGAGGTCTTTTTCTGCCGTCAGACTTCTATGTTTCTATGTTTCTAAAAAGGATGTCGAGACTCTAGAAAAAGTGCAGAGAAGAGCGACAAAGATGATTAGGGGACCGGAGGCTAAAACATATGAAGAACAATTGCAGGAGCGGGGCATGGCTAGTTTAATGGAAAGAAGGACCAGGGGAGACATGAGAGCAGCCTTCCAATATCTCAGGGGTTGCCACAAAGAAGGAGTCAGGCTATTCTCCAAAGCACCTGAGGGCAGAACAAGAAGCAATGGGTGGAAACTAAACAAGGGGAGAAGCAATGTAATAATAATAATAATAATAATAATAATAATAATAATAATATTAAATTTATTGCCATTGTCAAAAACAATGAATTGTCATTGGCAACGAAAGTCGTGTGACACCCAGAGACCAGTCCCACCATACATAAAATCAGAATAGGTAAATTTAAAAATAGAATAAAAAATAGAATAAATGTCCCACCCACTACAAATTCCCCACCCTGAACCCTGAACCACTCAACCATCTACACGACAAACCGAGTTATATTGTCCAACAGTTCACTGATGGTGACCCTTTAGTTCGTTGTTAAGTGCGAGTATAGCTCTGGGATAAAAACTATTCAGGAAACGTGTGGGAATGTAGAAGGAAAAATTTTCTGACAGCGAGAACAATTAATCAGTGGAACTGCCTGCCTCCAGAAGTTGTGAATGCTCCAACACTGGAAGTTTTTAAGAAGATGTTGGATAACCATCTGACTGAAGTAGTGTAGGGTTTCTTGCCTAAGCAGGGGGTTGGGCTAGAAGACCTCCAAGGTCCCTTCCAACTCTGTTGTTGTTATCATCATTATTGTCTGTCTGTCTATCTGTCTATATATCTATCATCTCTCTCTTTCTCTCATCTCTCTCTTTATATGTATGTATGTATGTATGTATGTATGTATGTATGTATGTATGTATGTATGTTTTTTTATGTCGGATCACCCTGGTATATTTGAAGGAACGTCACAGCTCCTTTTTGCCTCTAGGCCCCACCCAGGGCCATTTCAAGGCAGTTAATTTATTCATAGCCGACAACTATATTCTGTATGTGCCAGCTAAAAAAAACATTTGACATATATATATACATATATATATATATATACATACACACATATATACAGTGATCCCCCGGTTATTGCGTCCCCGACCATTGCGAACAGGGTAATTCGCGATTTTTCAACCCGGAAGTCAAAATACCATCTACGCATGCGTGCCCTTTTTTTTCTATGGGCACGCATGCGTAGATGGCAACCGGGAGATCAGCTGCTGGGCAGCTTCCCTGGGTCTTCCCCCTCTTGCTGGCGTCAGCGAGGAGTTTCCCCACCGCCCACGCAAACTCCTCGCTGCCGCTCGCCCGCCCTTCGCCTGCCCACGCCGTTCGCTCCCCCTCTTGCTGGCGGGAGGGCGAGAAGCCCTCCCCAGCACCCGCTCGCCCGCCCTTCGCCCTGGCGGAGAAATTCCAGCCCCCACCTGGTCCCGCCCGATCCTCCTCCCTGAGGCAGCTTGCCCTCCCATGGCCGCTTCCTCCACCCTCCATCGCAAGCCCTCGCCACCGCAGCCAACGCGCGCTGTGATCTTCAAGCCCGGCTCCTTTCGGCCCAGCATCCCGGGCCAAGCAGCTGCCTTCCGTGACTGAGCCTGGCTGGCCCGGAAGATCGTAGCGCGCGTTGGCTGCAGCGGCGAGCGAAGCCAAGCCGGCAGCAATGTCGCCGCCGCTGCAGCCAACGCGCGCTATGATCTTCCGGGCCAGCCAGGCTCAGTCACGGAAGGCAGCCGCTTGGCCCGGGATGCTGGGCCGAGAGGAGCCGGGCTTGATCCGCTGAGCCTGGCTGGCCCGGAAGATCGTAGCGCGCGTTGGCTGCAGCGGCGGCGACATTGCTGCCGGCTTGCCTTCGCTCGCCGCGCCGCCCCCCAATCTTCGGCTCCTCAGCGGCGAGCGAGCGAAGCCAAGCCGGCAGCAATGTCGCCGCCGCTGCAGCAGCCAACGCGTGCTACGATCTTCCGGGCCAGCCAGGCTCAGTCACGGAAGGCAGTCGCTTGGCCCGGGATGCTGGGCCGAGAGGAGCCGGGCTTGATGCGCTGAGCCTGGCTGGCCCGGAAGATCGTAGCGCGCGTTGGCTGCAGCGGCGGCGACATTGCTGCCGGCTTGCCTTCGCTCGCCGCGCCGCCCCCCAATCTTCGGCTCCTCAGCGGCGAGCGAGCGAAGCCAAGCCGGCAGCAATGTCGCCGCCGCTGCAGCAGCCAACGCGCGCTACGATCTTCCGGGCCAGCCAGGCTCAGCGCATCAAGCCCGGCTCCTCTCGGCCCAGCATCCCGGGCCAAGCGACTGCCTTCCGTGACTGAGCCTGGCTGGCCCGGAAGATCGTAGCACGCGTTGGCTGCTGCAGCGGCGGCGACATTGCTGCCGGCTTGGCTTCGCTCGCTCGCCGCTGAGGAGCCGAAGATTGGGGGGGCGGCGCGGCGAGCGAAGCCAAGCCGGCAGCAATGTCGCCGCCGCTGCAGCCAACGCGCGCTACGATCTTCCGGGCCAGCCAGGCTCAGTCACGGAAGGCAGCCGCTTGGCCCGGGATGCTGGGCCGAGAGGAGCCGGGCTTGATCCGCTGAGCCGGGCTGGCCCGGAAGATCGTAGCGCGCGTTGGCTGCTGCAGCGGCGGCAACATTGCTGCCGGCTTGGCTTTGCTCGCTCGCCGCTGAGGAGCCGAAGATTGGGGGCGGCGCGGCTCTTTTAAAACATCGCCACTGACATGGGGGGCTTGCTAGCACCCCCCCAAACCTTCGGGGGGGTACTAGCGAGCCCCCAATGTTGGCAGCGATGTTTTAAAAGAGCCGCGCCGCCCCCCAATCTTCGGCTCCTCGCTAGCGCTGCGGAAGTTTAAAACACCATCTGCACATGCGCAGATGATGTTTTTACTTCCGCAGCGCTACTTCGCGAAAACCCGCTCGTTGCGGGGGGTCCTGGAACGGAACCCTCGCAACGAGCGGGGGATCACTGTATAATATAATCTATCTATCTATCTATCTATCTATCTATCTATCTATCTATCTATCTATCTATCTATCTATCTATCACCTCTCTCTTTCTCTCTATCATCTCTCTTTCTCTATCATCTCTCTCTTTATATATATATATAATATAATTTAACTATCTATCTATCTATCTATCTATCTATCTATCTATCTACTCTCTCTTCCAACTCTGTTGTTGTTGTTGTTTTGTTTGTTGTTGTTGTTGTTGTTATTATTATTATTAACAGAAAAACCAGAAAGTCCAGTTGCCTTTGAGTCTAGCACCTTTGAGTCGCTACCAGCTAATTCCAGTTGTGTGGAATCGCTCCAGTTCCCTCCTGCAGAAGGGCTGCCATCCTTGAGCATCGGGCAGCAGGTACAGGAGCCAAGAGGGAGAGGGTTGGCTGCTCACCTGCAGAGGAAGGAGAGCCACTCCAGCAAGAACTTCCTGGTCTTCTCCACGCCTTGGGTGTCCGATCCCCAGTGTTCCAGGCCGTAGTTTGTGTAGTCTTGCAGAATGCCCAGCCTCTCTCTGGAAGAGATGTCCCAGTGCCGCTGTTCCTTGATTTCGGTGAAGATCCACGGTTTGATGAGCGCTCCCCTGTGACCAAGAAGAACAGTTGTGACAGCGTTCAAAATCTGTGGAGCGTGTGTCAAAAATGGGAGAGGGTTGAGCTGGGGGCTTCAGTGCCTGTCGTAGAATTCTTCTGGCCAAGTGGGATTGGACACATGAGGGATTTTGCCTTCTGCACAAGGGTGCAGAAGGCCAAAGGATAAATCACAATCATGTCAGTACCAGGTATTGTATTGGTTGCGTTTCCAATATATGAAGATAAACCAGAACAGTATGTTAGGAGAAAATAGTGCTATTACTTAAGAGTTAGTTAGCAACAATGAGCTGGGCTGCAATTTAGCTATATAAGGGAGACATTCTGTAGTTGCATTCTATTGTGTTGAGCTTTGTTGCATTGGGTCTGTTCTGCTGCTTTATCTTGTAATGTTGGTTGCTGATGTATATATTATTATTATTGTTGTTGTTGTTATTATTATTATTATTATTATTTATTTATTTATTAGATTTGTATGCTGCCTCTCTCAGAGGACTCGGAGCGGCTCACAACAAAAGATAAACAGTACAAATCCAATATTTAAAAACAGTTTAAAAACCCTTAACATAAAAACAATCATACATCTCATGCAGACCATACATAAGGTGGAAACAGGCCAGGGGAATCAATTTCCCCATGCCTGACGATAGAGGTGGGTTTTAAGGAATTTGCGAAAGGCAAGGAGGGTGGGGGCAGTCCTAATCTCTGGGGGGAGTTGGTTCCAGAGGGTTGGGGCCGCCACAGAGAAGGCTCTTCCCCTGGGTCCCACCAGACGACATTGTTTCGTCAACAGGACCCGGAGAAGGCCAACTCTGTGGGACCTAACCGGTCGCTGGGATTCGTGCGGTTAGTATTAATATGTGAGCTGCATGCAATATACTGTGTAGAGAGCTGTGTGCAATATACAGTGTAGAATATATTACACTGATGTAAAAGTATTTGCTGTATTAATAAGAGAATAAGCTGTGCACTAATACTAAATGGTATGTTATACCTTGTGTGTGTGAAGGAAATAATATATGTAATATTATATGCACCTGCTGTGTGAGAATAAGAGATGTATTATGGACTGTATTATAATTGCTGTGTAAGGTTATGGACATATGGTATATCTTGTAAACCAGGGGTGGGCAATTAATTTTGCCATGGGGCCGCATGAGAAATTGGGATGGTTTTAGAGCAGTGTTTCCAGCCCTTTCTAAGTGGTTTACAGAGAGTAAGCATATATTGGCTGGTACAGTTTCTACAAGGCCTATAGACAGCTGTCTTTCCACGACACACATGAGGGATATACGTGTTTGAAGGAGATCTGATTTTTATCCTTCTGGATGGAAGCAAGGCAACCCCTTCTGTATTGTCCATTAAGCAACAGAAGTTTTTTTTAAAAAAATATATTTTTATATTATCGGAGGGAAAAAGAGAAGCTACTTACCTTGCAATCATGACCCCCGAAACTCCGCTCTGCATGGCTCGGTTAGCATCTTCGAAAGAAAAAACATCGCCATTTCCTGTACAGAAAGAAAGAAAGAAAAAAGAAAGAAAAAAGAAAGGAAAGAAAGAAAGAAAATTAATTAATATAAATCCTAAAAGTTAAAGGAAAAATAAACAAATGAAAAGATGCTATGACAGTTGCAGTGCCCTTTGTGACCTTCTGACAAACGAAGACAAGGAGAAGCCCAACTGCCTTCACAATTGGGTTGCTAACTTAACCACAGTGATTCACTTAACAGCTGTGCTGTTGCCAAGAAAGGCTGCAAAGGCCCTTGTTCCGAATCCTCGCTTCTGTGGGGAAAGAGATGGTCCAGGTAGTCTTCGACACATGACCACAATTGAGCCCCAAATTCCTGTTGCTAAGCAGGACAGTTCGGTGAATTTTCTGACTCATTTTACAAACTTACTTGCCAAGGGAATCGCTGCAGTCGTTAAATTAGTAACACCTAAATTGTTAAGTGAACCTTCTTTCCCCCATTGACTTTACTAGTCAGAAGGTCGCAAAAGGGGAATCACATGACCCCCGGATGCTGCAACAGTCGTAAGTGTGAGTCAGTTAGCAGGCATCTGAATTTTGATCACAAGATCACGGGGGATGTGGCAATGGCCGTGAAAAGTCCATTTTTAGTGCCGCTGTAATTTTAAAAGGCTACTAAATGTATTGTTGTAAGTTGAATTATATGTGTGTATGTATATATATATAACATTTATTCATTACCTATGTTTTCATTTTAATGTTGTTAGCTGACCAGAGTCAGCTTGTGGCATGATAGACAGCAAACAAATATGATAGATGATTGGTAGATAAGGAGAAAGAGAGATACATTAGATAGATGATGGATGGATGAGATAGTTATTGATGGATGGATGGATGGATAGATAGATAGATGAGATAGATATTGATGGATGGATGGATAGACAAGATAGACTAATGGATGGATAGGTGAGATAGATATTGATGGATGAATGGATAGACAAGATAGATATTGATGGATGGATAGATGAGATAGATATTGATGGATGCATGGATGATGGATGGATGAGATAGATATTGAGGGATGGATAATTGGATAGATAAATGAGACAGATATTGATGGATGGATGAGATATATAGAATTCTTTATTGGCCAAGTGTGAATGGACACACATGGAATTTGCCTTGGTGCATATGTGCATAAAAGAAAAGATACATTTGTTAAGAATCATAAGGGACAACACTTAGTAATAGTCCAGGTACAAAGAAGCAATCCAATCATATTAGGAACCAGAATATAAATTATAAGAATGTACAAGCAACAAAGTTACAGTCATACACTCATAAGTGGGAGGAGATGGGTGATAGGAATGATAAGGACTAGTAGTAATTGTAAAGCAGCTTTAGTAAATAGTTTGACAATATGGATGGAATTATTTGTTTAGCAGAGGGATGGTGTTCAGGAAAAAACTGTTCTTGTGTCTAGTTGTCTTGGTGTGCGGTGCTCTGTAGTCAGGTTTTGAGGTTAGGAGTTGGAAACAATTTGGATGCGGTGACTCAGAAAATATTTTCCCCGCCCTCTTTTTGACTTGTGCAGTATACAGGTCCTCAGCGGAAGGCAGGTTGGCAGTTATTGTTTTTTCTGCAGATATTGACGGATTGATAAGATGACATAGATATTGATGGATGGATAGGTGAGGCATACACTGCTCAAAAAAAATAAAGGGAACACTTAAACAACCCAATATAACTCCAAGTAAATCAAACTTCTGTGAAATCAAACTGTCCACTGAGGAAGCAACACTGGTTGACAATCAATTCCACATGCTGTTGTGCACATTCAACTTTGCACAGAACATTCAATGAGAATGCTTCATTCATTCAGATCTAGGATGTGTTATCCTAGATATGTTATTTGTTCCTTTTATTTTTTTGAGCAGTATACAGTAATACCTCGTCTTACGACCCTAATTGGTTCCGGAAGGAGGTTCGTAAGGCGAAAAGTTCGTAACACGAAACAATGTTTCCCATTGGAAACAAGGTAAAAGTGATTAATGCGTGCAGGGGGGGGGGGAATCCCAAAATGGCGCTCTGCTGGGCACCGCCGACCGGCTGTCACCTTTTAAAACAGTTGGGGGGCTTCTCGGCGTTCTCCTGAACCCGAAATGTTTGGGTTCGGAAGGCCACTGAGAAGCGCCACCTCCCGCTTGTCATCTTCTTAAACAGCAGGTGGGCTTCTCGGCGTTCTCCCAAACCTGAACCCGGAAATTCGAGTTCGGGTTCCGGAGGCCGCTGAGAAGTGCCCGGCTGTTTCGGAAGGTTGCAGCTGGGTGTCGCTGCTCGGCGGAGCGCCGTTTTTGCGATCAGTGGCGGCGTTTTCGGCCGATCTGGAGGCTGGAAAGGAGGTGGTGAATCCCAGTAGGGAATTCCATGGGCGGAGCTTTGACGTCACGAAGACGTCCTTCCTGAAGGCCGACCGAGGGGTTCGTATCATGAGGTACCACTGTATATATATATATATATATATATATATAGATGGACGGATAGATGAGATATGGATGGATGGATGGGTGAGTGAGATATATAGATGGATGGATGGATGAATAGGTGAGATATTGATGGGTGGATGCATAGATATGGATGGATGGACAGACAGACAGAGGAGCATTGCAGAGTATTTCAAGGGAAGGAAGCAAGGCCATGCTGAAAACAATGCACGTTGAAGTATCCTGCGAGGGTCCTGCTGACTCAGAAAGACTAGGAAATGCCGGAGTCGGCCACCCAGCACTTACCGAAGAGGGGCATGGGGCTAGCCACTCGGACGCACTCTGCTATGTAGTCCCAGTCTGCCATCTTTGTGTACCTCTGCTCTCTCGACCGGCCGTGGAGCTAACAAGGGGCAGGAGAAAGTTTGTTTATTTATTTATTTATTCATTCATTCATTCATTCATTCATTCATTCATTCATTCGATTTTTATGCCGCCCTTCTCCTTAGACTCAGGGCGGCTTACAACATGTTAGCCATAGCACTTTTTAACAGAGCCAGCCTATTGCCTCCACAATCTGGGTCCTCATTTGACCCACCTCGGAAGGATGGAAGGCTGAGTCAACCTTGAGCCGGTGATGAGATGTGAACCGCTGACCTGCAGATCTACAGTCAGCTTCAGTGGCCTGCAGTACTGCACTCTACCTGCTGTGCCACCCCGGCTCATTGCAGCTGGCACGGATGAAACCAACCCAGCAAGGCTTGGATGCCTTCAAGCTCGGCTGGGGAATTCTGGGAGCCAAAGTCCACAGGTCTTAAAAGTTCCCAAGCTGGGAGACACCCCCCCCCCCCGCTCTAAATAAAAGCAGTGAATCAGAAAGAAGCTTCCATTTATCTCTCTCTGAATCTTTATTATTTATTTATTTGATTTATATGCCGCCCCTCTCCGTAGACTAGGGGCGGCTAACAACAGTAATAAAAAACAGCATGTACATCCAATACTAAAACAACTAAAAAACCCTTATTGTAAAACCAAACATACATACAAACATACCATGCATGAATTGTAAAGGCCTAGAGGGAAAGAATATCTCAGTTCCCCCATGCCTGACGACAGAGGTGGGTTTTGAGGAGCTTACAAAAGGCGAGGAGGCTGGGGGCAATTCTAATCTCTGGGGGGGGGGGTTGGTTCCAGAGGGCCGGGGCTGCCACAGAGAAGGCTCTTCCCCTGGGCCCCGCCAAACGACATTGTTTTGTTGACGGGACCCGGAGAAGGCCCACTCTGTAGGACCTAACCGGTCGCTGGGATTCGTGCGGCAGAAGGTGGTCTCGTAGATACCTTGGTCTGGTGCCATGAAGGTGTTACATGGGCGTTTTTGGGAAAGCTCATGACCGCTCTCGCAGCTACATTCTGCACGATCTGAAGTTTCCGAACACTTTTCAAAGGTAGCCCCATGTAGAGAGCATTACAGTAGTCGAGCCTCGAGGTGATGAGGGCATGAGTGACTGTGAGCAGTGATTACTATTATTGTTGTTGCTGTTGTTGTTTTGTTATTGTTATTATTATTTATTAGATTTGTATGCTGCCCCTCTCCGCAGACTCGGGGCGGCTAACAACAGTAATAAAAAACAGCATGTAAATCCAATACTAAAACAACTAAAAAACCCTTATTGTAAAACTAAACATCCATACAAACAAACATACCATGCATAAATTGTATAGGCCTAGGGGGAAAGAATATCTCAGTTCCCCCATGCCTGATGGCAGAGGTGGGTTTTGAGGAGCTTACGAAAGGCGAGGAGGGTGGGGGCAATTCTGATCTCTGGAGGGAGTTGGTTCCAGAGGGCTGGGGCCGCCACAGAGAAGACTTTCCCCCTGGGCCCGGCCAAACAACATTGTTTAGTTGATGGGACCCGGAGAAGGCCGACTCTGTGGGACCTAACTGGTCGCTGGGATTCATGCAGCAGAAGGCGGTCCCTGAGATAATCTGGTCCGGTGCCATGAAGGGCTTTAAAGGTCATAACCAACACTTTGAATTGTGACTGGAAACTGATCGACAACCAATGCAGACTGCGGAGTGTTGGTGTGACATGGGCATACTTGGGGAAGCCCATGATTGCTCTCGCAGCTGCATTCTGCACGACCTGAAGTTTCCGAACACTTTTCAAAGGTAGCCCCATGTAGAGAGCATTGCAGTAGTCGAGCCTCGAAGTGATGAGGTCTTAGCTAGAGAAACCCCCAGGAAGGGGAAGACGGGACAGGAACGCTACACCTCTCCCCACCCCCATTTCTTCAGCCGAAGAAGAATTAGCACCCGGAGTTGCCCAGGCGAGTAACCAGTCCTCCACTCCACCCGGAGTAAGGAAAGCAGATCTTCCGGTACCGTGACCAACGAGGCTCCCCATTCTCGGAGGTTGGGGATCAGTTTATGAGCCAGGTTCGTTTTCTCCTGCACGCCCGTCCTGATCTTGACCGTCAGGGGAACATCCAAGACCTGAGAGGGAAAGAGAAAACACACACACACGCAGAAAAAGAGAGTTTCAAGCATTTAGACAGGACACGAAATCAACTGAATGCCGCACGAATCGGCCGGAGAGATGGCCGCTGACTTACGGAGTTCATGCCTCGGACGATTTGCTCAAACTTATTAGTTCGGGTCATCAGAGCACATCCGCCACCCTGGGAAAGAGAAGAGGGCGAAAGAGGCGGTCAGAGATGATTTAATTTGTTCTCAACCCTTCAAGGCTTTGAATATAATAGGTCTTTCCTCATTCTCCCCACAACCACCAACCACCCTGAGAGGTGGGTTGGACTGAGGGAGCGAGAGAGCGAGCGGTCTTTCCTGGCCAAACTTTGATTACAATGCACCAGCTCCAACTTTCTAATAACGGTAGTCCTCGACTTACAACTATAGTTGAACCTCAAATTTCCCTTGCTAAGCCAGACAGTTGCTAATAAGAATAGCACTTATATATACCGCTTTCCAGGGCTTTCCAGTCCCCTCTAAGCAGTTTACAGAGTCAGCATTTTGACTACAATAATCTTGGTCCTTATTTAGCGACCTCAGAAGGATGGAAAGTTGAGTCAACCTTGAACCGGTCAGGAGTGAACTCCTGGCTGTGGGCAAAGTTAGCCTGCAATGCTGCATTCTGATTCCTTCCTTCCTTCCTCCCTCCCTCCCTCCTTCCCTTCCTTCTCTTCCTTCCTCCCCTCCCTCCTTCCCTTCCTTCCTTCTTTCCTCCCTCCCTCCTTCCCTTCCTTCCTTCCTTCTTCCCTCCCTCCCTCCCTTCTCTTCCTTCCTTCCTTCTTCCCTCCCTCCCTCCCTTCTCTTCCTTGACTTATATATTGCTTCACAGTGTTTTACAGTCCTTTCCAAGCAGTTTACAGAATCAGCCTATTGCTCTCAACAATCTCGGTCCTCCTTTACCGATCTCAGAAGGACGGAGGGCTGAGTCAGCCTTGAGCTGGTCAGGATCAAACTCTCGGCAGTGGGCAGATGCAGCTTCCCATTCTGTATTCTAACCACTGCACCAACCAGGGCCCAAATTTGATTAATCCTCTTTGATGTCTACCCCGCTGGCTGGCTTTTTTTAAGCCTTTGTCACTCTCAGCCACAGGCTCCAAATGACCCCTTACTTTGTTATAGACCAGGTCAATTGGGCATCCCACGTTGATATCCACAAAATCCACCTCGATGGTTTGGCTGAGAAGCTCGGCGCATTTAGTCATGGTGTCTGGAAAGGCTCCTTCCAGCTGAGAACAGAGGACATGCCAAAAGTTAGCAAGGCGCCAGGACCCTGAATGGAATAACCGGGTTGGAAGGCACCTCGGAGGCCTCCTTGTCCAACCCCCCTACTCAAGCAGAAGACCCTCCACCTTTTCAGGCTATTCAGAAATTGTCAGTTCCAAAAATTTCAGGCATATCTCACTCTACACCAGCAATGATTTACTTAAATTAATCTTAAGATGCAGTAGCTGGCTTTTTGCCCGTAGTGGACATATGGGGAGGAAAAAATATGATCCAAACAAAAAATCAATGGTGCCACTTTAGTGGTTTACTTGATACTGAGGGTAGACAGAATAACAGAATTGGGAGAGACCTTTGTTAGTACTATGTACAAGACAGATGGGTTGGCAATATATAAACAAGCAAACAATGAATGTTTGTATTGAAGTACTATAGCTTTAAGATGTAGTGTTGCAAATTGCCATAAGAGGGAGCCAGAAAGCATGATTCGCTCTCTCTGCTCCCTGCTTCCTCTTCCTTCCCATGCTGAAGGGCTACCCTCTCCTCTCGCTCGCTTTGTAGCCGGCGCTTTTCCTTCGCTGTGGTGACTCCTCGGCTGCCCAGAGCGAAGGGAGCATTTTTCTCTGGGTGCTGGCAGAGGTTTATTCCCTGTCCAAGTGCCCAGAGAAAGAAAAAGCCGCCCCGAGTCTGCGGAGAGGGGCGACATACAAATCTAATAAATAAAATGTTTCGTTTGCTCTGGACTGCCAAAGCCTACATAAGGTCCACCAAAAGGCTCCTCTGGCAGCCCAGATGGCTGAGATTAAAGGGGGAATGGCAGGAAACTGGCTGGGCCTTCGTGCCGCTCTCGAATTTCCTGGGAAATTTTTCTGGGCTCAGGTTCTTAAGTAGAAAATGGTTCTTAAGTAGAGGCAAAAAAACTTTGAATACACGGTTCTTATCTAGAAAAGGTCTTAAGTAGAGGTACCACCCGCCCCAGAACTGTGTGTTAAGGGGGATATTGGTTAGCTGCTGTATGTATAGAACTGTGTATTCTGATATCTGGTTTGTATATGATTGCTTGACGTGGATATGTATGTAGTTGACTGTTTACTGATTAATCTATTAGGATTCTAACATTGGTTATAGAATAGAATTTTATTGGCCAAGTGTGATTGGACACACAAGGAATTTGTCATTGGTGCAGATGCTCTCAGCGTACATAAAAGAAAAAGAGACATTTGTCAAGAATCATGTGGTACAACACGTAATGATTGTCATAGGGGGTCAAATAAGCAATGAAGAAACAATAAGAAACAATCAATATTAATAAAAATCTTAGGATGCAAGCAACAAGTTACAGTCATACGGTCTTGAGTGGGAGGAAAAGGGTGATAGGAATGATGAGAAAAAACTAGTAGAAATAGAAGTGCAGATTTAGTAAAAGGTCTGACAGTTATAAGTCCAGCATGGAATGCTAACAGTTCCCACTCTGCCCCAGGAAGTTACCTGAACCCCGAAGAGATCCTCGGTCTCGTGCCGCTTCAGCAGCGCCCATTCGGAAGACTGTCCCTGGAGGAGGTTGGTGCACACCGCCATCTCTCCGCAGGTGACGTCCGCCCCGTAACCTTTGCATATCCGGCGGAAGGGAAGGTTGCCGCACTGAAATCGCAAGGCAGATATGAATTTAGAGAGGAGATTCATTCAGCCTGCTAAGTCGAGAGTGGCCGCTCTTTTATTTAGATGACATCCTTATATTCAGTGAAGCCATGGAAGAACACACAAAGCTAACACGGCAAGTTTTAAAGAAACTCCTATCAGCCAAGCTCTATGCTAAGCTCTCTAAGAGCGAATTCCACAAAACCCCAAGAGACAGGATATCGCATTTCAAAGGAGGGAAAAGAGATGGACCCAGTGAAGGTGAAAGCGGCACTTGACTGGCCACCACCCCTCCCTAGTTCCCATCCCTAACACTAGCCAGGATGGATTGACATCATAGATATCAATAAAACTGAGAATCTTAGGAAAGGAGATGCGATGGTAATAATAATATGCAAATGACTAGCTGTCACTGGGGAACCTTCCATTCCCCAACATCCATTCAGAGCTGAAGAATTCAATTCAATTCAATTCCATTCAATTTAATTCAATTCCATTCAATTTAATCTATAAGCTTCCCACTCCTATTGGAATCTGGGCAGAGTACAACAAATAAAAACAATGTAAGAACAGTTAAAACCCCAAAAATAAAACAGTCATTCAACAAAACGTTCATTTCTTCTTGGCCAGAACAAGATGGTCTTGCTCAATGGCCGCAGGATTGCCATGTTTTCATGGCCTTCTGAAAGGCTAGGAGGTTGGGGGCAGTACAGATCTCCGGGGGTAGTTGATTCCAGAGAGCCGTGCCGAGGAAGCTTCTTGGGTGAGGAGTCTTCAAAGAAAACCCCCCAGAAAATCCAGGTTGCTTCTTGAAAGAAGCTCCTTTGGGACTGGCTTCCCCATGAAGACCTCAACCTGAGCTCACACCCCGAGCCTTCTAGCGTTCATGTTGGCAAACGTCCACTAGAAGGACGTCTCCTTACCGTGGTCAGAGGAGCCAAGTAGAGCTTGCCCTGCAGATCCAGCTGGGAGAGAAACAGGGAAAGACAAAACGTGTTTAGACTAAATTGCACACCGGGTGGAATCTGCTTCCGACTCAGCAAAGTGTCAGGGTTGCAAACAGCATCCGAAATTAAACCAGAGCCCGAGGCGCCATCTTCCTCAAAGCTCCAATTCATTAGCGGAGTCTTGTTGGCACATCTGGGAGAAACCTGAATCTGAAGTCCTGTGGATTTCTCCACCCAGTTTAAGGTTCATTCCTTTGTTTCCCCCACCCACAGGTTCATCACATTAACCCGTCTCCTTCAAGCCAATGTGTCTGATCCTCCCATCAACTTCCGGGCAGGTGCTGAACAAAGGATGACCTTGAGAATCTAGAAGAAATTTGTTATGGCTTTCATTCTACAACCCTCATGGCAACAGCCCCTCCCAAATTCTTACAGCACAAATACCTTCTGCAGTCTAATACGCGGCGGGCCAAAGTCTCCAAATCAAATGACGGCTTTGGCCTGATACAAAGCCAATAGGCAGAAATAATAATAATGATAATCATGATGATGACGATGGTATTATTATTATTATTATAAATAATATGAAACTCTTCCATTTGTTACTGGGCAGGTGTGTGTGTGTGGGGGGGGGGGGAGTTGAACCATGCAAAACTCAGAAGCCCCTGGAGGGTACCCCTTGTGAAGGTCTCTTCTTTGTCTGAAAAGAGATACCAGCCAGAGGAAGTGGTAACAGCTGGGCAGACTCTCTGGCTCTTTCTTTCTTTCTTTCTTTCCTTCCTTCCTTCTTTCCTTCCTTCATAATTCAATAATTCAATGCCTGGGAAGAGCAAAAACAGCTTCCCACACCTCCCGGAGGCTCTCTGGAGGCCAGAAACAGCCTGTTTCTCAACTCCTGGTGGACCCAGTAGGCTCGTGTTTGGCCCTCCCCAGGCTCCAAAGCCTCCTCCGGAGCCAGGGAGGGTAAAAATGCCCTCCCCCATTCCCCCGGAGGCCCTCTGGAAACCAAAAACACCCTCCCAGCGTGAGCCAAAAATCAGCTTGCTGGCACGTACATGCGCGTTGGAGCTGAGCTAGGGCCAAAGCTCACATGCCAGCAGATGCGGCTCTGCGTGACACCCATGGCACCCATGGCATAGCTTCACCATCACTGATGTAGACAGACAGACGGAAAGATGAAGTAACTGAATGTAAACAAGCCTGGGATAAACATAGATCCTTCCTAAGATAAAATACATAAGGACCGTGAGGTCTTTTTCTGCCGTCCATCTTCTATGTTTCTAAGATAGAATAGAAAAATGATAAGATAGTAAATAGAAACATAGAAGTCTGATGGCAGAAAAAGACCTCATGGTCCATCTAGTCTGCCCTTATACTATTTCCTGTATTTTATCTTAGGATGGATCTATGTTTATCCCAGGCATGTTTACATTCAGTTACTGTGGATTTACCAACCACGTCTGCTGGAAGTTTGTTCCAAGGATCTATGACTCTCAGTAAAATAATATTTTCTCATGTTGCCTTTGATCTTTCCCCCAAATAACTTCAGATTGTGTCCCCTTGTTCTTGTGCTCACTTTCCTATTAAAAACACTTTCCTCCTGAACCTTATTTAACCCTTTAACATATTTAAATGTTTCCATCATGTCCCCCCTTTTCCTTCTGTCCCCCAGACTATACAGATAAACGGATTGGCTAAATGAATAGTAAATGGACCGATAGATTCCTCTCCTACCTACTTTCAGCCTAATTCACGGCACCTTCCCGGGCTTACCTTGGGTTTCTCAGACGGCCTCAGTTTCACCGTGTCTTCATCCGTCACCGCGCCCACCCTTCCCAAAACGGGCTCTGCTGAAAGAATCGGGCTCTCCACCGTTTCCGAAGCAGGACCAGTTCCTTCCGATGGGTTAGAGCCGTTGGGTGCCTCCAACCTGGCCGTTCCAGGCTCCTTGGATCCTTCAGAAACAGAGCAGTCCCGGGCCTCCGTCTCCGCCACCGCAGCCTGGCCGCCGGGCCTTCTGGCCGGGTGGCTCTTGCCCAGGGAGCGGAGGTACTCGCCGGACTTGGCAAAGGGCACTTTCTTCTTGCGCAGTTGCTGCTGGAGGTCTTTGCTGAGGCCGTTCCTCACCGCCAGCCTCCCTTCCCACTGCTTCTGGAGCTCGGCGTTCACCAGGTTCTTGTAGCCCTCTCCCAGGTGAGCTCCCGCGAATCGGCAGGTGGCCCCGTAGGTGCACCGGCCGAAGGTCTCGAAGAGCAGGCAGCGGGCCCCCAGGTCTGGGGGCTTGGCGGCCATGTACTCCTGGAGGTCGTGCAGGAAGCGGCAGCTGGAGCCGTAGAAGCATTTTTCCAGACGCTCCTTCGGTCGAGAGAAAGGGAGAAACTCGGGTTTTTAAATTAAAATAAAATAGTATACCGCTTCCTAGTGCTTTTACAGCCCCCTCTAACCAGTTACAGAATCAGCCTCTTGCCCCAAACAATCTGGGTCCTCATTTGACCCACCAAGGAAGGAAGGAAGGAAGGAAGGGATGAAGGAAGGAAGGGATGAAGGAACAAATAGCAATAGCAATCGAACTTAAATACCGCTTCCTAGTGCTCTTACAGCCCTCTCTAAGCGGTTTACAGAATCAGCCTCTTGCCCCCAACAATATGGTTCCTCATTTGTCCCACCAAGGAAGGAAGGAAGGAAGGAAGGAATGCAGGAATGCAGGAAGGAAGGAAGGAAGGAAGGAAGGAAGAAACAAAGGAACGAATAGCAATAGCAATCAAACTTATATACTGCTTCCTAGCGCTCTAATCAGTCAAAAGTCCCCTCCCGCCAGAGTAATGGGTGAATCGATGGAAGTCTCCTTGGGAAGCAGAACCCATAGCCACTCCATCTTGTCAGGGTTGAGTCTGAACCTATTAACACTGCTGAAATAGCCTGTACAACTAGCAGTTAGCTGAAGTCGCCTGTAGTGCTGCACTCTAAGCACTGCACCAGACCAGCTCTTATTATAGTCCCCATAGGCACTTTTTCTGGAGGCAACTGGACTTTTCTTGTTTTTCCTTTGAAGAGGTTTTGCTTCTAATCTCAGGAGCCTCAGAGGCGAATATAAGCCAGTGGCAGAAAGGCTGTTTCAAGGCCCGGCAAGTAGATTTGTCTGCAGGCGTGGGCCACGCGTAGACATAGAATCATAGAAACATAGAAGACTGACGGCAGAAAAAGACCTCATGGTCCATCTAGTCTGCCCTTATACTATTTCCTGTATTTTATCTTACAATGGATATATGTTTATTCCAGGCATGTTTAAATTCAGTTACTGTGGATTTATCTACCACGTCTACTGGAAGTTTGTTCCAAGGATCTACTACTCTTTCAGTAAAATAATATTTTCTCATGTTGCCTTTGATCTTTCCCCCAACTAACTTCAGATTGTGTCCCCTTGTTCTTGTGTTCACTTTCCTGTTAAAAACACTTCCCTCCTGGACCTTATTTAACCCTTTAATATATTTAAATGTTTCGATCATGTCCCCCCTTTGCCATCTGTCTTCCAGACTATACAGATTGAGTTCCTTAAGTCTTTCCTGATACGTTTTATACTTAAGACCTTCCACCATTCTTGTAGACCGTCTTTCGACCCGTTCAATTTTGTCAATATCTTTTTGTAGGTGAGGTCTCCAGAACTGAACACAGTACTCCAAATGTGGTCTCACCAGCGCTCTATATAAGGGGATCACAATCTCCCTCTTCCTGCTTGTTATACCTCTAGCTATGCAGCCAAGCATCCTACTTGCCTTTCATACCGCCCGACCACACTGCTCACCCATTTTGAGACTGTCAGAAATCACTACCCCTAAATCCTTCTCTTCTGAAGTTTTTGCTAACACAGAACTGCCAATGCAATACTCAGATTGAGGATTCCTTTTCCCCAAGTGCATTATTTTACATTTGGAAACATTAAACTGCAGTTTCCATTGCTTTGACCATTTATCTAGTAAAGCTAAATCATTTACCATATTACAGACTCCTCCAGGAATATCAACCCTATTGCACACTTTAGAGTCATCAGCAAATAGGCAAACCTTCCCTACCAGACCTTCCCCTATGTCACTCACAAACATTTGTATGCCGCCCCGAGTCTTCGGAGAGGGGCAGCATACAAATCCAAATAATAAATAAATAAATAAATAAATAAATAAATAAAATATTAAAAAGAATAGGACCCAGAACAGACCCTTGTGGCACACCGCTTGTAACCTGTCTCTGCTCAGAATACTCGCCATTCACAACAACCCTCTGGTGTCTATGCTTCAGCCAGCTTGAAATCCATTGAACTATCCAGGGATTAAGTCCAATCTTCACTAATTTATCTATCAGCTCTTTATGTGGAACCGTATCAAAGGCTTTGCTGAAGTCCAGGTAGGCAATATCCACGGCACCACCTTCATCCAACACCTTTGTGACATAGTCAAAGAAATCAATGAGATTAGTCTGACATGATTTGCCTTCAGTAAAGCCATGCTGATTTGGGTCCAATAAGTTATTGTTTTTTAGACAACTTTACCTGAACCACGGAGGGGCACAAGCGCTGCTTCTCGTAGTGAGTCGGCTTCATGCAATGGCGGTTCTTGTTCTGCCCTCGCAGCCTCTTCCGTCCCGGAGGCTCTGGGGCGCTCTCACCGACAACAGTACCCTCTGGAGGTTTTTCTTCTCCGACCCCATCAAGTTCTCGCTTCTGCAGCTTGGCGGGAGGCTCCCCTTGCTCGGCGGCCTGAAGGTCGTTCTCGGCGCCATCTGGATCTGTCCTCGGCTTCTCTTCCTTCTCAAGGCGGGCGTGGAAGTCCTCTTTCGTGCAGCGGTATCTCGAGGGAGAAAGGTTACAAGCCCTCTGTTAATTGGTTGGAGTTTTTTTTTATAAAAAAATTTAATTGAATATTAAACATTTCACATTATTCAACATTAAAAGACACAAAACACAAAAAACAGTTTTTCTCATTACGACGACTTCGTACAGATATCACGAGTATCCATAAGTCATCTAAATTCTAATTTTTAATACATTCTACTCTATTATTACATGACTACTTAATCACATATGCATTTTTTGATACATTCTCTTACACACACATACACAGAGGCATTCATATGAGGGTCATCCAGAAAGTAAGGTGACAGGGCACGTAGCTCTCGCGAGGAATTTTCGTGGCGGGAGTTGGTCTTGCTATCATGTAGCGGGAAGCCAGCAGAAGCGAACACGCAGTGCCAGTGGTCAGTAGGTCATCGACTGGCGTTGTGGGGAAGGTTACAGATGAGCGTCCTCATTCGCTGGCTGGGGAATTCTGGGAGTTGAAGTCCAAATATCTTCAAGTTGCCAAGGTTGGGAAACACTGCCCTATACCATTCCAGACAAATGACTGTCTCTTCTTAAAAACAGTCTCAAAATGGGTGAACAGTGTGGTCGGGCGGTAGGAAAGGCAAGTAGGATGCTTGGCTGCATAGCTAGGGGTATAACAAGCAGGAAGAGGGAGATTGTGATCCCCTTATATAGAGCGCTGGTGAGACCACATTTGGAGTACTGTGTTCAGTTCTGGAGACCTCACCTACAAAAAGATATTGACAAAATTGAACGGGTCCAAAGACGGGCTACAAGAATGGTGGAAGGTCTTAAGTATAAAACGTATCAGGAAAGACTGAATGAACTCAATCTGTATAGTCTGGAAGACAGAAGGAAAAGGGGGGACATGATCGAAACATTTAAATATGTTAAAGGGTTAAATAGGGTTCAGGAGGGAAGTGTTTTTAACAGGAAAGTGAACACAAGAACAAGGGGACACAATCTGAAGTTAGTTGGGGGAAAGATCAAAGGCAACATGAGAAAATATTATTTTACTGAAAGAGTAGTAGATCCTTGGAACAAACTTCCAGCAGACGTGGTTGGGAAATCCACAGTAACTGAATTTAAACATGCCTGGGATAAACATATATCCATCCTAAGATAAAATACAGGAAATAGTAAAAGGGCAGACTAGATGGACCAAGAGGTCTTTTTCTGCCGTCAGTCTTCTATGTTTCTATGTTTCTAAAAACCTCCACAACCTGCTGGTGGCAAGCTGTTCCACTGGTTAATTGTCCTCAGTTAATTTCTTCTAAGTTCTAGGTTGCTTCTCTCTCACACACACCACTCATGGGAAGGGACCTTAAGAGCTCTTCCAGCCCACCATCCCCACCCCACTCAGGGAGGCAGTTCCACAGGGATGTGGCAAAGAGGGGGAGGGGGCTTCCTTGACCCACCCCACCCCCCAAAGTCAAGAAGGGTCACGCCAAGGTCTGTCCGCCTCCTGCAGGTCGTAACTCCGAGGAGTTCACGAGGAGGGCTCCCAGAGCTGCCAAGGAAGCGGGGCAAAAGCCCGGGGCAGAGCAAGGCTGAGCCTTTATGGGCCTCGGCCCGGTCGGAGAGGTAGGCCAAAGCCTCGGGGCTCCCGTACTCACTGGGCTCGGATGGGAGCCACTCCAGCCGCCTCCATGCCTGACTTCCAGACCCAACCGGAGCGCTGCTGCTCGTGGAGTCTAGAGCGCCCCCGGATGCTCACCAGGGGCGCCGTTCTAGGAATTGGCCTCCGCGGATAACGGTGGCCACGGGCGGGGCTTCCGAGGCTGGGAAAAACGCGGGAATGCGAGGCGCCTTCCCTCCCTTCCACCCCTCCACACCCTCAGCGCGGGAAAACACACGTTTCTTCAGTAACTAAATTTAATTCGTTTAATTAATATCTAGTTGGGCATAGAAGACGAAAAGAGAGTCAATATTTTCGCCGTAGAAAGAAATATCTCCCTCGGATTCGTCCCCTCAGCTCCCGCCGCCCACCCTTCGCGCTGGGATTGATTCCCTTTTCAGCCAATGAGGGAGAGTAAGAGCCGCCGGATGTGAGCTCCGTGCGGCGACGAGGGTGGGACTCCGACCAGAAGTTGGAAAGAAAGGCGCCAATTCTGAGGTAAACTGTTCCTTACCCACGATGCCTCGAAAGCGTTCCGCACATCCTGTACTCAGTAAGGTGAGGACTGGAACTTTGATTCAAATTTAAAGACCGTAGCGGAGTCAGCGTGGACGAAGTCTTTCCGAAGGAGCGACCAAAGCAAGCAGGGATGCCCAATAAAGCAGCCTTTTGGATCAGCCCCCCCTCCCCAACAAAAACCGGCAGCTTTAAGATGGGTGGATTCCCACTCCTTCCCTTCGCGGACTTCTGCTCCCATAATTTTCTAGCTAGCCAGGGAAAATGGGAGTCCACTCATCTTAAAGAGGCCTAGACTGAAAAACACTGTTTTTGAGAGATGTATGGCCCCACTTTGCTTAGCAAGGCTGTTCCTGCAGTGTGTGTGTATTTGTGTTTGTTTACAGGAGAAAGGCTTGTGTTAGTGGAGACACACTGGCAGGAGAGGGCAACTGTGGCATTGTTATGCTCTGAGAGCTCCAACAGTGAGAAGAATTAACCAGTGGAAAAGCTTGCCACCAGAAGTTGTGCCAGTCTAGAGAAAGGAAGAATTAAGGGTCACATGACAGCAGTCTCCCAGTATTTGAAAGCTGCCCTGAGTCCACGGAGAGGGGCAGCATACAAATCCAATAAATAAATAATAAATTTGAGAGGCTGCCCCAAGGAAGAGGGGGTTTCCTCTACCTTTCACTATTGTTGCATTACATGTGCAGCTTATCTGTGTCATAAAAACATAGAAAAATAGAAGATTGGCGGCAGAAAAAGACCTCCTGGTCCATCTAGTCTACCCTTATACTATTTCCTGTATTTTTATCTTAGGATGGATATATGTTTATCCCATGTTTAAATTCAGTTCCTATGGATTTACCAAACACGTCTGTTGGAAGTTTGTTCCAAGCATCGACTACTCTTTCAGTCAAATAGTATTTTCTCATGTTGCTTCTGATCTTTCCCCCAACTAACCTCAGATTGTGCCCCCTTGTTCTTGTGTTCACTTTCCTATTAAAAACACTTCCTTCGTGAACCCTTTAACATATTTAAATGTTTTGATCATGTCCTCCCCATTTTCCTTCTGTCCTCCAGACTAGACAGATTGAGTTCATTAAGTCTTTCCTGATAAGTTTTATGCTTAAGACCTTCCACCATTCTTGTAGCCCATCTTTGGACCCGTTCAGTTTTGTCAATATCTTTTTGTAGGCGAGGTTTCCAGAACTGAACGCAGTATTCCAAATGGGGTCTCAGCAGCGCTCGGTATAGTGGGATTACAAGTTCCCTCTTCTTGCTTGTTATAGCCGGCCCGAGTCTACGGAGAGGGGCGGCATACAAATGTAATAAATAAATAAATAAATCTCTAGCTATGCAGCCAAGCATTCTACTTGCTTTTCTTACTGCCTGACTGCACTGTTCATTCATTTTGAGACTGTCAGAAATCACTACCCCTAAATCCTTTTCTTCTGAAGTTTTTGCTAACACAGAACTGCCAATACAATACTTTTCCCCAAGTGCATTATTTTACATTTGGAAACATTAAACTGCAGTTTCCATTGCTTTGACCACTTATCTAGTAAAGCTAAATCTGGGATCGACAAACCTAGGCGCCTGGTCGCCAGTGGCGCCTAGAAAATGTTGTCTGGCGCCTAGAAAATGTTGCCTGGTGCTTGAGGAGTTGAGAAGAAAAAATATTACTCTCAATCCAATCCCACCTCCTGCACGGAGTCATCCAATCGGAGGAAGCAGGGACAGTATCGCTCAGGCCGCCTTCCCCACTTTGCTCCGCCCCCCTTATGCTCCGGGACTGGACAGGGAGAGTTGGGTTACGGGGGAAGGATCGCTGTGGCCGGGGGCCCGTTCTCATCTCCCGCTACCTGTGTAAGTACATACAAAGGCCGTGCTCCCCGGGGAGACGCCGTGTGTGAGGGGGTCTATATGTACATACAGTGTGTGCCCCACCATCCCCCCTCCCCGGCCGCGTTCAATGAGGCCGCAGTACTGTTTTGGGGGGATCTACTGCACGGATTTTCCTAGGACTAGCGTGTTAGTGATGCATAGCGCATCACTAACACGCTACTGCACCCACTTTAACATGATTTTTGCAGGTGACAGGTTCCCTTTAAGCACTGTGTGGAACGGTCATGCGCGCCTAGCGCGCATGACCGCAGCTGTTCCCTGCCCCCTGCACTGACGTCATCTTTCCAGAGCAGATAAGCGCCGGAAAGATTGCGACCGCAGCCTCTGCACCCTACTGCGCATGCGCGGCTTCTGTGAGCGCGCATCGCAGGCAGTTCATTCATTCACCTCCCGGAGCTGAACCAGGACGTGCAGGGAATCTTGCAAGACGTCGCTGGACATCGCAGCTCACCGCTGAGTAGGTGAGTATGTTGTTTCATTGATTTAGAAAAGTGTTGTTCCTACAAAAAAGGATTTGAAACTTCTTATGGTTAGAAAATAAAATACATGGATAATAAGGCAGATTGATTTTTAATCTTCTCTAGAAGTGCTGAGAGACCCTATCCTGCTGGACCACCACTGAATGGAGTTTCCTACATTGCTAAATCTTTTTGTAAGTAGGGTATAGCAGTATATACACAGTATATGCTGTAATTATATGGTTACTATATGGCAGTATATTCACAGTGTATCCCATTACCAGTACTATATGGCGGACTGCGGAGTGCTGCTGGAAGAACAAAGTCGGGTGCCGCCAGGAGAACGAAGCCGGAGTACTGCCTTGTCCACTCGGACAAAGAAGGGTAAAGAGTTCATGTGTAAGTTATAATTGGCATAGCAGAGCAAAGTGCACATTTTTTTTTCTTTTCTGGGTTCAGGAAAAAAATGAAGCGCAGAGCAACAGAGAGAATACCAGAAAATGAAAAGCAACTGAAAATGACACAGTTCTTTACAAAGACCTCTCTTGAAAGCGCAGTGCAACAGGTAGAAAGTGCCGGGCAACAGGTAACTGAAGAAACAAGAGAAGACCCACCAGCAGAGGAGTCCCCATCAACAAGCCGTTGTCAAACTGCTGGACCCAGGAGATTTAGGCAAGAGTGGTGTAAAGAACTCGCATGGCTTAAATTTGACCATACAACTGGTATAGCTATATGCGAGATTTGTGCTTCCTTCCCTGGCATTGCTGACCAAGAGATCGTAAAAGGATTTTCAGGACCCTTTAAACTTGAAACCTTCAAAAAGCACGCAAAGTCTCTCCAGCATCTAAATTGTGTGGAGGCTACACATGCAGCGTTGGCTCCAGAAGCTACTCCATTGGCTGCTTGTATAAGGAAAATGGATGAAGACATGTTTAAACATATGACCATTCTATTTAATGTGGCCTATTATATTGCCAAAAACAACAGACCTTTCACAGATTTTGAAGGGTTGCTAGAGTTGACGGAGAAATTAGGGAGTGCTGTGCGACAGGAATATGCAAACGATAAAAGATGCAAAGAATTAATTTCCCATATTGCAGAAATAATCAGGAAAAACCTAATCAGTGAGCTCAAAGAGGCAAAATATGTCAGCTTGATGCTAGATGGCTCAACTGACAAAGCAGGGGTTGAACAACTGATTCTGTATGTCAGGTACATCAAGGACAACAGGGTCAAAGAAGTATTTCTTTCTGTTTCTCCTCTTGAAATGGCTACTGCAGATGGATATTTAGAAGCGCTCACAGAAGAACTTAGAACACTTGGTCTTGTAGGCTGGCTTTCTTCAAGTCACTTGATTGCCATTGGTACAGATGGTGCTGCCAGCATGATTGGGACCGAAAATGGCTTGGTGCAGAAAATACGCCAAAACATCAGTCATTTAATTGGCATTCACTGTGTTGCACACCGATTGAACTTAAGTGTATTAAGTTCAGTAAAACAAGCTAAATTAATTGATGACCTTGACTCTATTTTAAAGAAACTCTACCAATTTTATCAATACTCACCTAAGAGAATGCGACAGCTGAAGCAAGTAGCAGAAAACCTGCAGCTTACAATTCTGAAATTCCAATACTTGCATAATGTCAGATGGGTAGCAAGCAAAGTCGGTGCTCTGTCTGCACTTGTCAAAGACTGGAAATGCGTGACAATCCACCTAGAAAGTGTGGCTGCGGAAAAAGACAGTGCCTCTGCAGCTGCCCATGGTTTACTGAGAAAGCTCACAGATTTTAAATTTGTTCACATGCTCCATTTTCTACTGGACTATCTGGAAATTCTTAAAAACTTGTCACTTATATTTCAAAGGGAAGAGCTTTTTTTAAGCACAATTGAGTTGCATGTGAAAAGCACAATTTCAACAATCAATTCACTTAGAGATGCACCAAAACAACATGAGGCCAGATTTGTCTCAGGAACATCTCTTCAAGGACTGTTTCAAAATGTACAGCTACATGGACTGAGCAACACTGTAGCTGCATCAATTCAGCAGGAAAAAGCTAATTTAATTAATCATGCAGTTAAATACTTGACAGTGCGATTTCTAAGTGATATAAATATTGAAAGATCCACCGCAGTGTTTGACACCTTTGCCTGGCCAGCAGGAACAACATTGCAAGACTACGGTGTGGTTGAGATTACTGCATTGGCTCATCATTTTCGTAAACAGCTATCTCCACCTGAAAGTGATGACCAATGCATTCACTCACTCCTCAATGAGTGGTATGAGTTTAAGGTCCTTGGAAAAGGAAAGAAACTGTGTGAGCTTCTGGATTTGGCACTCTCCAACACCGAGAGATTTCCAGTTCTGGGAAACCTGTTGTTGATTGTAGCGGTGCTCCCTGTCTCAACCTCATGTTGTGAAAGAGGATTTAGTTTGATGAACATGGTCAAAAATAAATTCAGATCAAGGATGCAAGAAGAAAGTTTAAGTGACTTGTTTATGATCACCATGAATGGGCCATCTGTGAAGGCGTTTGATCCTGCCAAGGCTGTGGACCACTGGTACTTCAGCTCTAAAATCACAAGGCATGTTCATGGCCACAAAACGCAAAGTGAAAAACACTAGAATGTTGCCTAAAATCTAAAATATCAAAATATAATATTTATTATCTTTAAAAGTAAAATGTTGTTTATAACGTTTGTAATGTTTTTTTTGTTAAATTAAAAACCAAGTTTGCTTAAAAAAAATTCTGGCTCCTAAATTTTTTGGCTGGCTCCTAGATTCTGAACAACTTTGTCGACCCCTGAGCTAAATCATTTACCATATTACAGACGCCTCCAGGAATATCAACCCTATTGCACACTTTAGAGTCATCGGCAAATAGGCAAACCTTCCCTACCAAACCTTCCCCTATGTCTCTCACAAACATATTAAAAAGAATAGGACCCAGAACAGACATTGGCAAAACAGGAAAATCCATGCCTTTCACAGTTCCAATGGTGTGGAGGGAATGCACCCAACAAACTAGCCACTGCTATTTCTACAAGGCTCCCTCAATTGCAAAAGGAATCTCAAGAAAGAAGAAATGGGCTGTGGAATATGCAAACATTCCATCCACCCTGCATCCTATACTCCATGGGGAGGACTAGCCCATTGAAGGCCCACCAGAATCCTCTCTAGACTCTGATGATGATAAAGTTGATAAGCAGGATGCAGCAGATTTGGGGCCGTTGATATCAGCAGACACATACTTTAGCTCACCATATGCTCCTGAACCACATCTCATTTCACAGGAGTGAACTAAATGACCTGGTCAGAGATTTGGAGCAGTAAGACAGCTACTGGGCTCCAGGTTACAACAGTGGAACCTGCACAAATGACAAGTTTGGGTTGTCCATTATGTAGCAAGGAAAAGAAAGCATGGAAAGCCTTCAAGTCTGTGACAGGTTTCTTGAGAATGCAAGGCTGATGATTGAAAAATGTGTGAAAAATTTATGTAGGTCCTATAAAGCAGGGGTCCCCAACCGCCGGGCCGTGGACCAGTACCGGGCCGCGGGGCATGTTGCACTGGTCCGCGGAGTCAGTACTTCCACACCTGCCCCCTCCCTTTTTTCCCCTCACCCAAGGAACCCCCTGTAGAGAAACTTTTGAAGTGGTGCAAAGCCACGCAGTCACGGATCATTCACTTCTTCTTGCCTAAGATCGCTAAGGTGAGCAATGCCCTGCGCCAGCCAGCAAAGCCGGCTGCCCAGGAAAGCAGCGCATTTGAAAAGCGTGCGTTTAAAAAGCGTGCTTTCCCGGGCAGCCGGCTTTGCTGGCCGGCGCAGGGCACTGCACCTTAGTGATCTTAGGCAAGAAAAAGCGAGTGATCTGGGACTGCGTGGCTTTGTGCCACGATGACAACAACAGCGCCATGGCGGCCTTCAAGTGTGGCCCTTCGCGGCACCCCACCCACCCATTCCTGCAGGTAGAGGTCAGTTGTACTACCATGAGAAGGAGGCAGTGCAGGGCCGGGCGCTGGGCGTTGTGGACAGTGGGGAGTGTGAAGGGGTGGATGTGGCTGCTGCCTCAGCTGGAGAGCCAGACAGGGGCGGAGGCGATTGGCAGAGTCTGGCACTGGGGCCATGCGGGGACGCTCATCCAGGGTGCCGTGGACCGGCAAGCCACCCGCCGCACTCCCTCTGCTCTCTGTCTCTCTGTTGCCGGCATGGTGTTCGAGAGAGAAAGAGAGAGAGAGAAGAAAGGAAGGGAGAGAGAAAGAGAGAGAAAGAAAGCAAGAGAGAGAGAAAGAGAGTGCGAGAGAAAGAAAGCAAGAGAGAGAGAGAAAAGGAGAGGAAGAGAGAGAAGAAAGGAGAAAGAGAACAAGAGAGAAAGCAAGAGAGCAAGAGACAGGAAGAGAAAGGGAGAGAGAAAGAGTGAGAAAGAGAGCAAGAGGGGGGAAGAGAGAGAGAGAAAGAGTGAGAAAGAAAGAAAGAGAATGAGTGAGAGAGAAAAGGAGAGGAAGGGAGTGAGAGAAAGAAATGAAAGCAAAAAGGTGAGAAAAAAGAGAAATGAGAAATATCTATCTATCTATCTATCTATCTATCTATCTATCTATCTATCTATCTATCTATCTATTTTTTACTTCTGTGCCACCCGCTCAGGCATTATACTTTTCCACACACACCGGGCCATAGAAAAATTGTCTTGCTGAAACTGGTTCCTGATGGAAAAAAGGTTGGGGACCACTGCTATAAAGCACTTGTTGCAAACATCACTGAAAATTCACTTTTTACATTCACATTTTGACTACCTCCTTTTAAACTGGGACAATGAGTGTTGAGCATGGGGACTGATATTGCAGGCATGGAGAAAAGCTACCAAGGCAAATGGAGTTGGTCCACTCTTGCCGACTTGTTAACATCTCCACAGGGATACCCTGCTGCAGTTCACAAGAGAAAAGCCAAAAGGTGTGGTTTAGAGACCGAATAAAAATGGAACCTTATCGTTTAATCTGATGTTGTGCTTGTCAGTTTTTCATGCAAAAAGCATGAAAAGGTTATATAAAAAACCAATATATGAATGGAAGGTTATTGGTATCAATAAAAAAGATAAATGTACAATGATTGGTGTGGCGCCATCCCCATTGTTATATGTCATATTTTGCAGAAAAGGTATTGAGATAGTCGCATATCCCCCTTGTAATTTTGAATTATTTTGATACAATTTTGACCTGAAATTGCTTGGAAAGTTGAGTAAACTTGGGATTTAAGTTTTCCTTTATTAGTCATCCAATTCTGGCAAAATTAAGCTTTCAATTCTGGCAAAATTAAGCTTTCATTTCCGAAGGTTTCTCCTTGTAGACCAGTGAAATCAGAAAATTTTTGGAAGCTTACTGTAATTTGTCTACCTGTTCAACCTAGTGTGAATAAAGGTGCAATCTTAATATTTTATCAGTTGTACTTTGGGTACATAGGCTGTCACAAGTTTGGGGAAAATAAAAAATGATTCTATTTGTCACGCCTCTCAAGAAGGATTCAGTTTATCAGATACTGTAGGAGGTGCTATTGTGCCATGTGAGATTTTGCAGTGTGTCATTCCTGGTCTTTTGTGGTACATTTGGGTTTGTATCTCCCTCAGTCCAATGAGCCTCCGCAGGTTATCTGACAGGTTATATAGAAAATATAAAACATCCAGCCTGATTAACAATCCTAACAAAATCTCTATCATAAACCTCGGTGTAAAAGGCTCCATATAAAAAGAAACAGGATGGGTGAGTGCATGAACTCTTGGAAAGACTGGCATTTCTGATTTCAGCAGCTTCCTGGAAACCAACAAGGAAGGACAAAGGCAAGAAAGAGGCACTTGCCGCGAGATGGTGGCTGGTGGAGGGATTTCTTCAAGCAACCCTCTGCTATTGGTACAGATCCAACAAAAATATCTGACAGCGAAGCAAGTCCTTTGTGGCAACTTGTCTCCAGTTTAGCTCATTTCCAATGCTATTTGGCTCAAGAGTTGTGATGTCAGTTTACTGGATACTTTAGGAGGCATTTCCTCCTAAAGTAGAGGAGGAAAAGAGTCCTTCCTTCTGAAGAACGTGTGCTAAAGGATCCAATTTGGATTCTTTATTAAAGCCCAAGACCAGTATGGAAAATTAAGGGATGAGCATCATCCTGCTCCCGCTGATAGGATGATTGAGACTGGGATGAGTTAGGATGAATGTGTTGAATGTGGAGTTTTTAGAATGTGGGGTTTATGGGTTTTATGGTTGGGATTTGTAATTTTTGTATCGATTTTATTCTGTTTGTCGCCCTGAGTCCCCTGGAGAAGGGCTACCTAAAAATTTGATTAAATAAGTAAGTACGTAAGTCTTTTGGGAGTTTGGGCCAAGGTGCTTGTAAATCTATTCATGTTGGCTTTCATACCTGAGATGGGACTAGGACTCGCTGTCCCCTGGTGATTGGCCCAAAGACACCCTACTGGCTTTCATGCCTGAGACGGTGGCAGTAGAACTCTCTGTCTCCTGGTTTCTAGCATGCCCAAACTCTCAATATCTTGTGCTGTGCTAGAATCTAGTTTTCTGTCTCAAATCTGTGCTGTAGAAGGCCACAGTGAAAAGCAGCTTTTCACCCTCTTCACCCTGCATCAACAGGGGAATACACTCCAAGACCAGGGGAGTCTTAATACCACTCTACTACGCCCTGGTTCGACCACACCTGGAGTATTGTATTCAGTTCTGGTCACCACACTTCAAAAGAGACATTGAAACTCTGGATAAGGTGCAAAAAAGAGCAACCAAGATGATTAAGGGATTGGAAACCAAGACTTACAAAGAGACTGAGGGAATTGGGCATGGATAGCCTAGAGAAAAGGAGGGCCAGAGCGGACATGATAGCAGTCTACAAGTATACGATGGGATGTCACAGAGAGGAGGGGATCACTTTATTCTCCAGGTCACCAGAGGGCCGGATGAGGAACAACGGCTGGAAGCTGACCAAGGAGAGATTCAACATGGAGATAAGGAGGAACTTCCTGACGGTCAGAGCGATCAACCAATGGAACAACCTACCAGCGGACGTTGTGAACTCCAACACTTTGGACATTTTAAAGAGAAGATTGAACTGCCACTTGACTGGTGTACTATAGGGTTCCTGCTTGGGCAGATGGTTGAACTCGATGGCCTTCATGGTCCTTTTCAACTCTAACAATAAATGAAAGTTCTGGTTTTAATCTTTAGAGCCCTTCAACAGTATTGGGACTACAACTTCCAGATTCCCAGCTTGTGTTGCCCCAGATCCCGCTTGCTAAGAATCCTGAGAGGGTTATTATTTATATTTATACTTATTTATTATATATATTTGCTGCCCAACAAGTGACACTGTCTAAGGCACCAGTAACCTGGGTGATATTTTCCAACACATAATTGCCATTAACACTTCATTTAAAAAAAGTAGACAGCATAGGATTTTACAATTTCCAAAATTCCAGGTGTGCACCTTTGGGAAAAAACCTCCCATGTGTTTGGACGCTCCATTCTTCAGACCTCCAGGGACATTTCTTGGGCTGGTGAGGGGCAGGATCCGTGCTGGCAGCGGGAGGCTTTGTACTGGTGTATAATCCCCCCAAAGATTTCCTTTAATCCAATGGGTGCCGGGACGACCTTCAGCCTTGTTGTGTAACTCAATTGTTTTACACACTGATTGCTGTCGGCAGGGATGAATAATTTGACATTGCGGCAAAGTTGCCCGGAATGCACCTTCAGAATGTGGAATTAACCAAAGAATTTCCCAGATGGCAATGGCACTCATTTTTCCCACACAATGTTGTCGAAAGCTGCGGCAGGAATGAAATGCCAAGCTTCCCCCAATGTGTGCATTCTGGTTCAGACCTACATTTGTATTGAGTCCAGGTGTGTTTACCCTGACTGGTTCCCCTCAACTCCCCTGCCGCCCCCTCCCCTGCCCAGAGTCCTGTTTTAGCTTTTCTTTTGTGACACAGTGTTCGGCCCTCTTGTCTACTGCACGCAATAGCCATTTGCCGTACCGAACACCTGCAAACGTTTAAAACTCTGGCTCTCCCACCCTGCATCTTCTGGAGTTGATTTGCTGTTTAGATTTCAAATGCCATGATCACTGCTCTAAAGCAGTGCTTCCCAACCGTGGCAACTTGAAGATATCTGGACTTCAACTCCCAGAATTCCCCAGCCAGCATTGAAGTCCAAATATCTTCAAGTTGCCAAGGTTGGGAAGCACCGCTCTAAAGGATAAAAGGACGGCAGATGATGGGATCAAACCTACGAAAAATGGCTGCAGGAATTGGGCATGGCTACATTAACGTCCTGGGCCCTGTACTCTTCAATATTTTCATCAATGACCTGGACGTGGGAGTAGAAGGGGAACGAATGAAAATTGCAGATGACACCAAGCTGGCAGGGGTAGCCAACACCCTAGAGGACAGGCTCAAAACACAGAAAGATCTAGACAGATTAACACTATGGGCCCACACTAACAACATGATGTTCAACGTGGACAAGAGCAAAGTCCTCCACCTTGGTTAAAAAAAAACCCTAGACACACATGCAGCCTGGAAGAAACCCCACTTAGCAGCAGTAACTGCGAAAGAGATCTTGGAGTCTTGGTGGATAATCAACTAAACATGAGCCAGCAATGTGCAGCAGCGGCCAAAAAAGCCAACACCATCCTAAGCTGCATCAACAGAGGGATACAGTCCAAGACCAGGGAAGTATTAATACCACTGTACTATGCCCTGGTCAGACCACATCTGGAGTACTGCATCCAGTTCTGGTCACCACACTTCAAAAGAGACATTGAAACTCTGGAGAAGGTGCAGAAAAGAGCAACCAAAATGATTACGGGACTCAAAACCAAGACTTACGAAGAGAGATTGCGGGAACTGGGCATGCATAGCCTAGAGAAAAGGAGGGCCAGAGGGGACATGATACAGGTATACGAGGGGTTGCCACAAAGAGGAGGGGTTCACTCCATTCTCCAGAGCACCAGAGGGCCGGATGAGGAACAACGGCTGGAAGATGACCAAGGAGAGATTCAACCTAGAAGTAAGGAAGAACTTCCTGACGGTCAGAGCGATCAACCATTGGAACAACCTGCCTGCGGAGGTTGTGAACTCCCCAACTCTGGACACTTTCAAGAGGAGATTAGACTGCCAGTTGGCTGGGGTGCTTTAGGATTCCTGCTCAGGCAGGGGGTTGGACTTGATGACCTACATGGTCCCTTTCAACTCTAACAATAAATAAATAAAAATAATAATAAATAAATCCCAAAACTTTACACTTAGATTATCTATGGTTGACCTATCCAGATTCCTAAGTGGTCAGTAAGGTTGAAGCTGAAGTAGTTGTTGACAGGCAGGACGTTGCAGCATATGATCTTGTGGATAATACTTAGATCATGTTTAAGGCGTCGTAGTTCTAGGCTTTCTAGACCCAGGATTGTAAGTCTAGTTTCGTAGGTGTTCTGCCGGCGGGTCTCAACCGCCCATAATTACAGGGTAATTAGTTCAGGAAGACACACACCACACGATAAACGAAAAACCCAAAAGTTTTTATAAACAGAAAAACTGAAACAGCTCCCTTTTTAAATGTCAAAGGGATTTTCTGGTACACACAAGGCACAGGTTAAATGCAGTCCAATTGCACACCCAATAACTGGGAAATTGAGTCCAATTCTAAAGTTCAGAGAGTCCCCACACACAATCCTGAAGAGTAAAAACCATGATCTTGACGAAACAATGAATCAGATAAACTGCCATGAGGCACACCAGGCTGCCCTTTTATCTGTAGCACTAATTACAGCAGCCCCACCCAACCACAGGTGGCCTCATTTTCTCTTTTAATAATCCTTCAGTTGTTGTCTCCTATGCATGCGTGGATGTGTCATTAATTCTTGTTCAGAATCCAGGGATGATACAGATGACTGATCTCCTCCTGGGCTGACTGCCAAGCTCCCCTCTTCCCTGTCACTCACACTTCCTTGGTTAGAGGAGACTTCATTGGGAGCAAAACAGGCCTGCAGCATGTGGATGTCTCCCCCACCTCCACCTCCACATTCCTTGGGGCAGGAGCTGGGCCAGAGCTAACCACAACAGTAGGGTATTCTTTTTCGAGTGGATGAGAATATTTCTCAAAATACACTGCTCAAAAAAAAAATAAAGGGAACACGCAAAGAACACATCCTAGATCAGAACGAATGAAATATTCTCATTGAATACTTCGCTCTGTACCAAGTTGAATGTGCACAACAGCATGTGGAATTGATTGTCAATCAGTGTTGCTTCCTAAGTTTGATTTCACAGAAGTTTCATTGACTTGGAGTTATATGGTGTTGTTTAAGTGCTCCCTTTATTTTTTTGAGCAGTGTATTTCATTCTTCTAGGAAAGGGATGGGTGCTAAATGTCTACAATACCATACAGTCACCTGGAACTGAGCTGGATTTAAATGAGGCTTTGTTTCCGTAGGGGCCTATTTTCAGCGGATTCCTTTAAAGCTCTCGATTCGATGCCCAGAGGGCAGCTCAGACAAAAGGTTTCTTCATGGATCTTGTCAAGCCACCCAATGCTGAACGGCAGTGGGTGGCTGTCCGTGCCAGTGCGGCTGTCCTCCAACAAGTGCTGGGTCACATCTTCAGCCTGGCCTGTGTGCTGAGAAGTCGATTGAAATGACCGGTGTCCGGGGGCGGATTCCTCCTAGTGCACTAGAGTGCCTTCCGTCCTCTGTCCTATTGCTCTCCTATATCTCCTATACCTTTCTTCTATTCCTATATCTCTTCTTCTATTCTTTCATTGATATGTTCTATTACTATATCTTCTTTTCTATTCTTTCTTAGATATATTTTACTATGAGTATCTTTTCTATAACCTTCATCATGTATTTTACTATGTGTATATAGATATATACCCACTAAAACCCTCATTGTGTATTGGACTAAATAAACAAACAAACAAACAACTTTTTAAGCTTCAAAGAAAGCAAAATCCCAACTTGTAGCTTTACAAGCAATTCCCTAGCAAACGCAAGACCCATCCAAAGGAAGCTGCCTCCCCATTCACAGTGCCCATTCTGGGGGGCACTCGGAGGTCTGGGGTGAGGTCAAATCAGGGTAAAGACTCTGGGAACAATGGAGGAGAGGGGAAGCCAGGAGTTGCCAGGCCGGGGGGGGGGGATTAGGAGGTCATGTTATCCTTGAACATTTTTTGTCGCCCCCCCCAAACCCTAACGCAATATATATATTTAGGCTTCGATCCAGAGCTGCCACTCTTTACGCAACCAATGGATTGCCATTTGTCCTGGCTCACAAAGGACCCATTCAGGCTACAACAGTCCTGCCTTTATGCCGACAAGTTGGGACAATCATTTTTTTAAAAAGTTTTTGTTGTTTCTGCGGTGTCCGGGGGAGGTGGGGAGGTTGTGTCTTTTGGGCTGCCTGCACTCATCCTTACCCCTCACCCCCCCTCACTGGAGCCTCTCTTTCATCTCTGTTAGTGAGAATTAAGTGCTTGTTTCCCTTCTCTACTTTTTGGGTAGCAAATTGCTAGGTTTGTTAGGAACCTGTTGGATCTTCCACTTGGTGCACAGTTGGTCTCCCAGTCGATGCCAGGGTAGCTAAAATCCCCGCTCCAAACTTGACTGTAAAAAATACGACTTTAGTAATCGTGTTTTTATTTATTTTATTGATTGATTGATTGATTGATTGAGTGATTGATTTTGTCCAATACACAATGAGGGTTTTAGTGGTAAAATACATGATGAAGATTATAGAGGATATACTCATAATAAAATATATCTAAGAAAGAATAGAAGAGAAGTTATAACAATAGAACATAGACTGTTGAGGGCCTAGATAATCATAATGTATGGTGTGATTGGACTGTATGATTGTGTATTATATTAGGATTTTTAGTTTTTTAAATTATTAGATTGGTGCTACATATTTATGTCTGTATCTACTCTGTGAGCTGCGCCGAGTCTTCGAAGAGGGGCGGCATACAAATCTAATTAATAATAATAATAATAATAATAATAATAATAATAACAACAATAATAATAATAATAATAATCTGGGTTCTCATTTTACCTCGGAAGGAACAGAAGGCTGAATCAACCTTGAACCAGTCAGGATTGAACTCTTGGCAGTTGGCAGAGTTAGCCTGCTGTACTACATTTTAACCACTGCAACTCTACGGCTCAAGTTCCTAATCGTCATGGCTACAAAAGCAAGTGGTTTTTCAAATAAATCAGTATTTTTCTACCTTGGACAGGGAAATTCTGGGAGTTGGAGTCGTCCCTGCTTAAAATTACCAAGATTGGCAGGGGAAAATTTATATTGTCCTATAGCTGCCTCTGAACTGCTGTGAATGTTACTTTCTGCTATAGAAAAACAGATACTGCGTTAGAAATGGGGGAAAATATTGGTGGTCGATGTTGGTGGTGGTTTTTTCTCCAAGCTTGTTAAACAAATCACCACCGATAAAAAATAGAGATGTTTTCAGATGTTTTGAGCCCACAGGAAATCTGGATTTAATACAGGACTCCAGAAAAGGCCTCTGGAAACTGAATCATCTCCAAACTCACGGTCCATCCCCAAAGAAACCGCTAGAAGTCAACAACCACCCCTCGCTTTAATTTTATTGCTTGAAATGTTTAAAACTGCCCAGTAGCTGAAGCATTCTGGGCCATTTACGGTACAACAAAAGGCCTTCAAAATAATAATAATGATGATGACATTCTGAATAAAAACACATGCAGAATTAAAATGCCATTATAAATCAAGCAAAGACTGAAACCATCTGAATTATAAAAGGCAATTAAGAGGCAGCGGAAAAAAAGACTCAGAGAAATCAGATAGATCGATTGATTCCATAAATGGGTGGGTGGTAGAGGTGGATTCAGACCGGTTTGGACCGGTTTGCCCGGACCGGTTTGCCCGAACCGGTAACAATTGGCTGGGGATGTCATGATCATGCCACAGAATGGGTTTGGCCAATGCTGGTCCATGGATGCCGCAATCTTTTTAATTTATTTTCCTTCTGAGCATGTGCAGAAGTCAAGTTCCAGGCACTGTGTAGGCTGGCACTATCTTGTTTTTGGCTTTTTCCCTGGATTTTTTGGCCCTGTGCATGCACACCCATGAGGCACGGCCATACGTTGCGGGAGGAAGCAGACCGGCAACGAGATGAGTTAGAACCCACCGCTAGTGGGTGAGTGGGAGAGCTCTGTCAGAACTATGTAATATCGTTGGCATCTTCCACCAAGAAGATTAGCTAAAATACATAAAAATAATAGTTAAATATGTTGGAAATGTAATAAAACACAAGGCACCTTCTTTCATTTATGGTGGTCATGTCCAGAGACGAAAAAATACTGGAAAAAAGTGAGCAATTGGTTGCATCAAATAACAAACATAACTGTTGTGGTTAGCTCTGGCCCAGCTCCTGTCCCAAGGACTGTAGATGTGGGGGAGACATCCACATGCTACAGGCCTGTTTTCCCCCGATGGAAACTGCTGATGAAGGCTCCTCTGACCAAGAAGACATGAGTGACAGGGAGGAGGAGAGTGTGGCAGACAGCTCAGAAGGAGATCAATTATCTAGCTCCTCCTTGGATTCAGAACAAGAGTTAATGATACAGCCACGCATGCGGAGAGCGATGCATAGGCAGCAACAACTGAGAGATTATTATCAAAGAAAATGAGGCCACCTGTGGTTGGGTGGGGCTGTGGTCATGAGTGGGTTTGGCCATTGTGGAGGATTATCTGATCGTTGTGTTTTGTGACTGCTTTACTGACTTTGACCTTTTGTGTGCTGATTTTTTCCCCCCTTTGAAATTAAACCAGAGCAAAGTGTGTTTCACTTTGTGAAAGAAGAAGGACTGTGAATTGCCTCACAGCTGCAAGCTAAGTATCACAGAACTGATAAGGGACTTGTACAAATTACGAGTTTGTTTGGAGACGAGTGCTCTTTGCTATACCAAAAGAGGGCTTAGCTTAAGTGAATTTCCATTATAAAGAACATTGTTTTGAATTTTCAAACATGTGTGTGTCTGAAATTTGTACCTGTGAATTTTTGGGATGATTCTACCAGAGAGCCCGACAGAACACATAACAATAGAATATACACCAGAATTCTTTTTACTTGGTATTATGAGAGGGTCTTATACCAAAAATGTTAAATATTTAATCCTGCATCTAATAACAGCGACAAGGATTGTATTCGTGCAGAAATGGAAAAATCCGCAACTACCCAAGGACAAAAAGATTATCAAGAAAATATATTAGTGCGCGGAGATAGACAGGTTGACTATGGAACTAAATAATCAAAAAGATTCGGACTACTATGCAATCTGGACAAAATGATATTTATGGACTAAAAAAAGAAACTCAAAATAATCACTGGAATAAAACATCAAGATGTACAAGGACAATTAAAAGATAATATAGATAAAAGTGTTGATTCACCTGTAAATAAGATTATGTATTGTTTTTAAAACTGAAAAAAATCAATAAATATCTTAAATAAAATAAAATAAATCCAATTAGTAAAATAAATATTGATTGATTGATTGATTGATTGTTAGAGTTGAAAGGGACCATGAAGGCCATCGAGTTCAACCCCCTGCCCAAGCAGGAACCCTATAGCACACCAGTCAAGTGGCAGTTCAATCTTCTCTTTAAAATGTCCAGAGTGTTGGAGTTCACAACGTCCGCTGGTAGGTTGTTCCATTGGTTGATCGCTCTGACCGTCAGGAAATTCCTCCTTATCTCCATGTTGAATCTCCTTGGTCAGCTTCCAGCCATATAAATAAGTATATTAGAGTACAGTTCCCATCTCTCCCAACTTCTCCCCTGCAGACAGCAGCCGGTAACTGGCAAACAGATTAAGGCCTCTGTTTCTGCTTTATGCAAGGGGAGAGGTATGAAATAAACCAGGCAGGGTTATCACGGGGTTCATTATCAATGTCCAAAGCCTGACAATGCCCATCTCACCTCCTGCCAGCCTCGCGGAGATAACCACATTGTCACTGTTTCCCGGCTGAAACCGCTGCCCGCCGGCATCCTCTCCAGATGGAACCCATCAGCTCATCACCTTGTAAATGTCACGGGCACCGTTGCTTCCTACACCCCTCCTGCCCGACGTGTGCTGTTGGGGTGGGGGGTCTTCCCAAAATAGGCTATGCTGCTCCGAGGCTGGAGAAGCGGATGTGACCCCTTCGGCTGGCTTGGGAGGGGGTGAAAGGCAGCTCAGTTGGGCACGGAGGGAGAAACAGGGAGGAAGAGGATGTAAGACGCTGGCTCCCCAGACCACGGGGGTACCCTGAGTCCCTTCCAGCCAAGTGGGGAGAGAGATGGAGTGCTTCCCCACAACTCCCATGTGGAGTTTCGCAACTAGGAGAAATAGGAAATTGATTGTGTGGCTCTCGGGGCTGAATAAACAAGACCAAATTCTGTGGGCCACTTGATCTCTGGGTGGGGAGCCTTGGGGTGGGAGGTGGGGGAGAGAAGAAGGCAGCAGAAGAGTGAGAGAGAGAGAGAGTTTGTGTGTGTATTTGTGGTAGTATCAACCTGTGGTAGTATCAACTTGTGGTAGTATCAAGAACAGTTTTTCCCCGAACGCCATCACTCTACTAAACATAATTCCCTCAACACTGTCAAACTTTTTACAAAGTCTGCACTTCTATTTCTATTAGTTTTTTCTCATCATTCCTATCATCCTTTTCCTCCCACTTACAACTGTATGACTGTAACTTATTGCTGGTATCATAACATTTGTATTGATATTGATTGTTTCTTCATTGCTTATTTGACCCCTATGACAATCATTAAATGTTGTACCACATGATTCTTGACAAATGTATATTTTTCTTTTATGTACGCTGAGAGCATCTGCACCAAGACAAATTCCTTGTGTGTCTAATTACACTTGGCCGCCCCGAGTCTACAGAAAGGGGTGGCATACAAATCAATCAAACAAACAAACAAACAAACAAATAAATAAACAAATGTAATAGTAATAGTAATAGTAATAATGAATTCTATTCTATTCTATTGTGAGATGCTTTTAAACAGACTAAACAGGCTCACAACATATACCAAAATACATAACAATAGTTTGTCCAATTAATATGCTAAAAAAAAGAATTCTTAAAATTCTAATTTTAAAACATTCATTCACATTCGCACAATAACCACACTAATGGCATTCGTTGGACAGGGGAAGCTCTAATGTCCCCAGCCCTGACGGCAAATATGTGTTTTTAGATTCTTTCAGAAGGCAAGGAGGGTGGGGGCAGTGCAAATCTCCAGGGGAAACTGATTCCAGAGGGCTGGGGCCACCACAGAAAAGGCTCTTCCTCTAAGTCCCGCCAGCCGACATTGTTTGGTCGACGGGAACCTAAGGAGACCAACTCTGTGGGACCTCACCGGTCAGTGGGATTCATGTGGCAGAAGGTGGTCTCAGAGATAGTGTGGTCCTATGCCATGTAGAGCTTTATAGGTCATAACCAACACTTTGAATTGTGACTGGAAACAGATCGGTAGCCAATGCAGTCCGCAGAGTGATGACGAAATATGGGAATGCCTTGGAAGGCCCATAACCACTTGTGCGGCTGCATTTTGGACGATCTGAAGTTTCCAAACACTCTTCAAAGGTAGCCCCATGTAGAGAGCATTGCAGTGGTCGAACCTCGAGGTGATGAGGGCATGAGTGACCGTGAGCAAAGACTCCCTATCTAAATAGGCTGCAACTGGTACACCAGGCGAACCTGGGCAAACGCCCCCCTCGCCATAGCCGAAAGATGGTTGACCTCTCCAGATTCCTAAGAGGTCAGTAAGGAGCGAGTACAAGTGTACTAGAGTGCCTTCCGTCCCCTGTCCTATTGCTCTCCTATATCTCCTATACTATTCCTATATCTCTTCTTCTATTCTTTCATTGATATGTTTTATTCCTATATCTTCTCCTCTATTCTTTCTTAGATATATTTTACTATGAGTATCTCCTCTATAACAGGGGTCCCCAAACTTTTTACACGGGGCCAGTTCACTGTCCCTCAGATTGTTGGAGGACCGGACTATAAAAAAATCCCTATGAACAAATCCCTAAGCACACTACACATACCTTATTTTAAAGTAAAAAACAAAATGGGAATGTACTATTTAGAGGGAGGGAAGAAATCTGAAATTCATATATGTTTATGTTTTGTTTTTAATTTTCTTTTGTTAACATCTGATTGCAGGTTTTTTTGGCTTATAGAAAAATGTATAAAGAAAGAAGGAAGCACTTTGACATAATGGTTAATAAGTTAGAATTATAATTGGTGTACTTTTTGAAGGAACGTTAAGGAGGGAGTTTAATTAAAAGAAAATGAATGTAACTGGGTGACAAAATTAGAAAAAAAACTTTTGCAACTTTTTTGATGATTGATACTAGTTACTAACAAAATATCACTTTTTATTCATAGAAAATTAGATGGAACACTGTGTTATGTCACTCACCCGTGGGCCGGATAAATGGCCTCAGTGGGCCGCATGCGGCCCGCGGCCCGTAGTTTGGGGACCACTGCTCTATAACCTTCATTATGTATTTTACTACATGTATACCCACTAAAACCCTCATTGTATATTAGACAAAATCAATCAATCAATCAATCAAATAAATTCAGCTGTGGATCGAAGAGGACGCCCAAGTCGTGGATGACCTCCAAGATCCCCTCCAACTCTGTTAATCTGTTTAAGCCTTGTGGTTCTACGAAGCCCATGAACTTGGCTGGGTACAGCGAATCAGCTATTAAGAGATTTTATGCTTTTTTTTTGGTGGAAAATATACATAATTCCTTTAGAAGATTGGCAGGCTGAGCTGTGAGAGTATGCATGGATGTCAAAAATAGCTTTTAACAAACAACGCAGACCCTGATTTTATTTAACCTAAAAGCCATGTATGGACTAGAATTCTGCCCATGGACTAAAATGATCACATCTAAAAGTTTATATTTCTTTCAGCGTTCGGCTTTAGAAACTTACATCTTGTTGAACCTGTTCAAATAGGGAGAGAGAGAGAGAGAGAGAGAGATTGTCCCAAACTTTCTTTATTGGGATTGATGATTCTTATGCTGCTGTCTGGCAGTTCTAGATTGATGGCAGAAAAAGACCTCCTGGTCCATCTAGTCTGCCCTTATACTATTTCCTGTATTTCATCTTAGGATGGATCTCTGTTTATCCCAGGCATGTTTAAATTCAGTTACTAACCACGTCTGCTGGACGTTTATTCCAAGGATCTACTATTTCAGTAAAATAATATTTTCGCATGTTACTTCTAATCTTTCCCCCAACTGACCTCAGATTGTACCCCCTTGTTCTTGTGTTCACTTCCCTATTAAAAACAGACAGAAGGCAGGACAAGTTGTTTCTTTTGTTCTTTCTTTTGTTCTTTCTTTTGTTCTTTCTTTCTTTTGTCCAATACACAATAACATACAATGAGGGTTATAGAGGATATAATCAGGTAGAATGTATTAAAGGGGGAATAGAGGAGAAAATAAAGGAGTGAAATATAACTATGAGAGAATAGCAGAAAAATATATAGGTATAGAAGAGAAGATATATAAGATATATGAAATATGTCTTGCCTTCTGCTGCTTTGGAAAATAGTTTGACTCATCTTCTTGGTGGTAGCTCCTCGAATATTGCAACACTGCTGTCATATCACCCCGGTCCTTCTTTTCACTAGGCTAGCCAAACCCAAATCCTGCAACCGTTCTTCATATCTTATCGCTTCCAATCAACTTACCAAATTTGTGGATTCAAGTTTCAAGTTTTATTGGATTTATATGCCGCCCCTCTCCGAAAACTCGGGGCAGCTAACAACAATCATAAACAATATACAATAATAATCCAATACTAAAAAGCAAATTAAAACCCCTTAATATACAAAACCAAACATACATACAAACATACCATGCATAAAATTGTAAAGGCCTAGGGGGAAAAGGAATCTCAATTCCCCCATGCCTGGCGGCAGAGGTGAGTCTTAAGTAGCTTACGAAAGGCAAGGAGGGTGGGGGCAATTCTAATCTCTGGGGGGAGTTGGTTCCAGAGGGCCGGGGCCGCCACAGAGAAGGCTCTTCCCCTGGGTCCCGCCAAGCAGCATTGTTTAGTTGACGGGACCCGGAGAAGACCCACTCTGTGAGACCTAACCGGTCACTGGGATTCGTGCAACATAAGGCGGTCCCTGAGATAGTCTGGTCTGGTGCCATGAAGGGCTTTATAGGTCATAACCAACACTTGGAATTGTGACCGGAAACTGATCGGCAACCAATACAGACTGCGGAGTGTTGGTGTGACATGGGCATATTTAGAGGAGCCCATGATTGCTCTCGTAGCTGATGATACTAAAATGACATGAATAGCAAGAGCAAGAGCATTTAGACTTATATGCCGCTTCGTGGTGTTTTTACAGCCCTTTCTAAGCGGTTTACAGAACCGACAATCTGAGTCCTCATTTGACCCACCTCGGAAGGACGGAAGGCTGAGTCCACCTGGAGCCAATGGTGAGATTTGAACTGCTGAACTACAGCTAGCAGTTAGCTGAAGGAGCCTGCAGTGCTGCACTCTAACCACTGGGCCACCCCGGCTAAGACCCCAGAAGGTAGGTTCAACATCCAAATGGATCTTGCCAGACTTGAACTCTGGGCCCTATCCAGGGGTGGGCTGCTGCCCAGACGGAGGAGGGATGCAGTGGGGTAGCGAAAATGGAGCGCCAACACAGAGCACCCAATTTGCACTGAAAGATTAATAATAATAATAATAATAATAATAATAATAATAATAATAATAATAATAATTTATTAGATTTATTATTTATTATTATTATTTATTAGATTTGTATACCGCCCCTCTCTGAAGACTAATTAAAACAGTTTAAAACCCTTAATATAAAAAACAATCATACATCTCATAAAAACCATGCATAAAACAGAAATGGCCCAGGGGAATCAATTTTCCCATGCCTTACAACATAGGTGGGTTTTAAGGAGTTTACAAAAGGCACAGGAGGGTGGGGGCAATCCTAATCTCCGGGGGGAGTTGATTCCAGAGGGTCAGGGCCACCACAGAGAAGGCTCTTTCCCTGGGTCCCGCCAGACATTGTTTCGTCGACGAGACCTGGAGAAGGCCAACTCTGTGGGACCTAACCGGTCACTGGGATTCGTGCAACAGAAGGCGATCCCGAAGATATTCTGGTCCAGTGCCATGAAGGGCTTTATAGGTCATGACCAACACTTTGAATTGTGACCGGAAATGGATCGGCAACCAATGCAGACTGCGGAGTGTTGGTGTGACATGGGCATATTTGGGAAAGCCCATGATTGCTCTCGCAGCTGCATTCTGCATGATCTGAAGTTTCCGAACACTTTTCAGAGGTAGCCCCATGTAGAGAGCATTACAGTAGTCGAGCCTCGAGGTGATGAGGGCATGAGTGACTGAGCAGTGACTCCCGGTCCAAATAGGGCCGCAACTGGTGCACCAGGCGAACCTGGGCAAAAGTCCCCCTCACCACAGCTGAAAGATGGTTCTCTAATGTAAGCTGTGGATCGAGGAGGATGCCCAAGTTGCGGACCCTCTCTGAGGGGGTCAATATTCCCCCCCCAGGGTAACGGACGGACAGATGGAATTGCCCTTGGGAAGCAAGACCCACAGTCACTCCGTCTTGTCTGGGTTGAGTTTGCCGCCCCTCTCCCAGAACTCGGATTGTTGCTTATGCAGGGTGTCCTGCATAAGCAATCACAGCGTGGTAGTAAATATTTTGGTAGCCCTTCACTGGCCCTATCTAACAAAATGAAATTTAATGTAGAGAAAAGTGAAGTCCTACATATAGGCAAGAAAAACCAAAAGTACTCACATAAACTGGGTGAAACCAGGCATAATAGCAGAAACTGTGAGAGGGTTCTTGGAGTCTTACTGGACAACCAACTAAATATGAGCCAGCCGTGTTCTGCAGCAGCCCAAAAAACCAATGCAATCCTAAATTGCATTAACAGAGGGATACAATCAAGATCAAGGGAGCTACTAATACCACTTTATAAAGCTTTAGTTAGATCACATCTGGAATACTGCATCCAGTTTTAATTACCGCTAGTGTTGGGCGAACCGAACCTGCAAAGTTCAGGTTCGTACCAAACTTTGCGCAGTTTGGTATACCAAACCCGAACCCGAATTTTTGAAAAAGTTCACCAAAAGTTTGGGTTCGGGAGAGCACCAGGAAGCGCCGCCGCCTAGCTGTCATCTTCCAAAACATCCGGGGAGCTGTTGGCCATTCGGGAGGCGCAAAAGGAGGTGGGGAATCCCACGAGGAGATTCCAGGGGCAGAGCTTTGACGTCACTGAGACGTCCTTCCTGGCTGGCTGAAACGGGGATTCCAGGAAGGACGTCTCAGTGACATCAAAGCTCCGTCCCTGGAATCCCCTCGTGGGATTCCCCACCTCCTTTTGCGCCTCCCGACCGTCCGACAGCTCCCCGGCTGTTCTGGGAAGTGCCGCCGCCCAGCTGTCACCTTCAGAAACAGCCAGGGCGCTTCTTGGTGATTTCCCGAATGCCGAACCTGGAAGTTCGGCAAAAGTTCGGGTTCGGGGAGAGCGCCGGGAAGTGCCCCGACTGTTCCGGAAGGTGGCACTTTCCCGAGCACCGAACTCAAAGGTTCGGCAAAAGTTCGGGTTCGGGTGCCGAACCCAAACTTCATTGGGTTCGCCCAACACTAGTTACCGCACTATAAAAAAGACATTGAGACTCTAGAAAAAGTGAAGAGAAGAGCAAACAGGATGATGAGGGGACTGGAGACTAAAACATATGAAGAACGGTTGCAGGAACTGGGCCTGGCTGGTTTAATGAAAAGCAGGACCAGGGGAGACAGGATAGCAGCCTTCCAATATTTGAGGGGCTGCCACAGAGAGGAGTGTGTCAAGCTATTCTCCAAAGCCTCTGAGAGCAGAACAAGAAGCAAGATCCAGAGGGATCTCAACAGACTTGAACCCAGGGCTCTGTCTAACAAAATGAAATTCAATGTAGAGAAAAGCAAAGACTTACCCTTAGGGCAAGAAAAACCAAGAGTACACATATAGATGGCATGAAACCAAGCTTATTAGCAGTAACTGTGAGAGGGATCTTGGCGTCTTAGTGGACAACTAGGTAAATATGAGCCAGTAGTGTGGGGCAGCAGCCAAAAAAGTCAATGCAATCCTACATTGCATTAACAGAGGGATACAATCTAGATCAAGGGAGGTACTAATACCATTCGATAAAGCCTTTATAAGGCCATACCCAGAAATTTCATCTAGAGCTGGTGGTCACATCTGGTTCATCTTGGGTGAACATCCCAAAACCAAGCTGGGTTAGCTTAGGTCACCACCTGGATGGGACACCACCTGGTAATTCCCTAGGGAAGCTCCCCAAATAACTCGGACGAAAGCGCGGACCGACGATGTGCGATCTGTCGCCAAGGAAATAACAGGATGTTTTCATGCAGTAATTGAGCTTTAACCGCAAGGAGAGGTTATTTTGCGCCCCCCTCCCTCCATCACTGGGGTTTGGATCGTGCTGAATAAATACATGGGCTGTATTTTTGTCGTTGTTATTGTTGATTCTTGGCCTTTGAAAATAGAAAAATCTGTGGATCTGTGCTTGATTTCTGAGATTGGACTTCGTTCCATTTCTTCGCTCTCTCTCTCTCTCTCTCTCTGTGTCCTTTTGTCTTTCTGCATTTGTTCTGTCTGGGTTTTCCCAGACCTCCACACCCACTGAAAAAACAGCCAGACACTCTGGTAAAATCCAAAAGTATTTTATAGCAGGAAAAAATAAGCACAAAGGCAAACCTGTCTTCACAGCAGACAGGTTACAATACGTTACAACAGGGTCCTGATGTCCAGTCAATTCCACAAGCGTCTTGCTGGCACCCCCCCCCAAGGTTTCAATAGTCCAAGGCACAAACCAGGATTGTAGCCACCAAAGTTCACAGACAGGTCTCACGAATCTCCAAGATAAAACTCCACAAGCCAGGAAGGGTGGGGCCGCCTTTTATCCTTTCCCAAGAGCACCACACCCAAACCCAGCTGTGACCTCTAATGCTGGAAATACCTAGCCAATTGCATTCGTCTCTGATTAGCTCTCCTTTGTCGCATATCTATGATATCGTGAGCATCTTCCCCCAGGGAATCCAGGCTGCTTGCTGGGGAGAGCTCCCCCTGGTGGAACTCTGGCTGTTCTTCTTCTGCAGCCTGGGATTCCTCTTCCTCGTCAGTCTGCACCTCCTGGTCCTCAGCCTCTCCCTCAGAGCTGGAAGCCGACAGCAAGTCAGCCATTCCCGGAGGGGTCCCAGGCTGAACCACAACAGCATTTAGCACTTTAATATTATATGTTTGTATTTGCACCCAAATGCCCAGGTAGACTCAGTACCTATTAACTACATTTAAAAAGAGAAAATTCTTTTTTTTTAAATTTTTTAATAAAGTTTTTATTTACAAAGATAAATGCAATAAATACATTTAATTGCAAATAACAGTGTAGACATGTCGAGATACAAGGAGAAAGAAAAAAAATAAGAGAATTGGGTAATTTGGAGATTAAAAACAAACATTATATGTCCAATTATGGTCTAGACAATATGCATTTAACAGTAAACAGAAACAGACAAACAAACAAGCAGACAAACATACAGACAAACAGAAAGAAAAAGAAGGAGAAAGAAAGAAAGAAAGAAGAGAAGAACAAAAGAAAGGAAAAGGTGGACGGGTGTATGGTAGATCCGTATTGGAATTATGAACTAGAAGTATTCTCACTATTTCATTTCCTTATATCTAATATTTGAAATTATAAATAAATAAGAGAAAGTGTTGAAGAAATCAAAATAAGAAGATTTTAAGAAAGCCAGTCTAATTTTAACATATATCGATGTCTCATACATCCATTTAAAAGAAAAGGAAATATTTGACACCAGATATTTATCTATTTAAATATATACAGTTCTTAACATTTATTGGGCAAGTTGTTTTTTGTTTTTCTTTTTGAAAAAAAGAGAAAATTCTTCAGTGGGGTTCTTCGATTTTACATTCTTGGGAGATCTGTTTTGAAGAGTAGAGTAGAGCAGGGCAGAGTAGAAAGTAGAATAGAAAATGGGAATGGAACAGCACAGAACGGAATGGAATGGAATAGAATAATATTGTAATGAAGAATAGAATAGAATAGTATTGGAATGAATAGAATAAAATAGAATAGAATAGAATATTACTGGAATGAAGAATAGAATAGAATGGAACAGAACAGAACAGACAGAGTTGGAAGGGACTTTGGAGGTCTTCTAGTCCAGTGATTTTCAACCTTTTTTGAGCCGCGGCACATTTTTTACATTTACGAAACCCTGGGGCACATTGAGCAGGGGGGGGAGCCTAAAAAACGTTTGGACAAAAAAATTATCTCTCTCTCTTCCTCCCCTTCGCTCTATTTCTTTCTCCCTCCCTCTTTCTCTCCCTTCCTTCCTCTTTCTTTCTCTCTCTCTCCATTCCTCTTTCTTTCTCTTCCTTCCTCTCTTTTTTGCTCTCTTTCTCTCTCCCTCCGTCCCTCTCTTTCTCTTTCTCTCTCTTGCTTTATTTCTTTCTCTTGCTCTCTCTCTCTTTCTCTCTTTCTTTCTCTTGTTCTCTCTCTCTCTCTTGTTTTCTTTCTCTCTTGTTCTCTCTCTCTTGCTTTCTTTCTCTCTTGTTCTCTTTCTCTCTCGCTCTCTCTTGCTTTCTTTCTCTCTTGTTCTCTTTCTCTCTCTCTCTTGCTTTCTTTCTCTCTTGTTCTCTCTCTCTCTTTCTTGCTTTCTTTCTCTCTTGTTCTCTTTCTGTCTCTCTCTTGCTTTCTCTCTCTTGCTTTCTCTCTCTTTCTCTCTTGCTTTCTCTCTCTCTTGCTTTCTTTCTTTTTCTCTTTCTTTCTCTCTCTCTTGCTTTCCTTCTTTCTCTCTTTCTTTCTCTCTCTCTTGCTTTCTTTCTCTCTGAGCTTCGCGGCACACCTGACCATGTCTCGCGGCACACTAGTGTGCCACGGCACACTGGTTGAAAAACACTGTTCTAGTCCAACCCCAGCTCAGGCAGGAAACTCTACCCCATTTCAAGCAAATTGTTGCATCCTCTGTCTTAATTTCCACAAATTTAGCTTGAAGAAAATCTGTAAGCACCATTCACAGAGCTGCTCTCTCTCTCTCTCTGTTCCTTTGTCTTTCTGCATTTAGTACTTTAATATTATATGTTTGTATTTGCACCCAAATGCCCAGGTAGACTCAGTACCTATTCTGCAAAGAGAAAAGGGAACTAACTACATTTAAAAAGGGGGAATTCTTCAGTGTGGTTCTTTGATTTTATGTTCTTGGGACATCTATTTTGAAGAGCAGAGCAGGGTAGAGTAGAAAGTAGAATAGAAAATAGGAATGGAATAGAAGAGAAAATATTGGAATGAATAGAATAGAATGATGGGAAGAGAAGGGAAGGAAAGAGAAGAGGAGAGGAGAAGACAGTAGAGAGTAGAGGATAGAATGGCACAGAACGGAACAGAACAGACAGAGTTGGAAGGGACCTTGGAGGTCTTCTAGTCCAGTCCGCTGCTCGGACAGGAAACCCTATCTCAGTGATAGCGAACCTTTTTTCCCTTGGGTGCTAAAAGACTGTGCGTGTGCACTATCACGCATGTGTGACTGCCCACACCTATAATTCAATGCCTGGGGAGGGCAAAACCAGCTTCCCCACTCCCTGGGGGCCCTCTAGAGGCTTGAAACGGCCTGTTTCCCAACTTCTGGTGGGCCCAGTAGGCTCGTGTTTTGCCCTCCCCAGGCTCCAAAGTCTTCCCTGAAGCCAGGGGAGAGTATAAACGCCCTCCCCCATCCCCCTGGAGGCTCTCTGGAAGCCAAAAACACCCTCCCAGAGTCTCTGTGGAACCAAAAATCAGCTGGCTAGCACACACATGCATGTTGGAGCTGAGCTAGGGCAACGGCTTGTGTGACAGCAGCTATGGCTCCGAGTACCAGCCATGGCACCTGTGCCATGGATTTACCATCACTGCGCTATCCCATTTCAAGCTAATCATTGCATCCTCTCTTTTAATTTCCACAAATTTAGCTTGGAGAAAATCTGTTAGCACCATTCACAGAGCTGCTCTCTCTCTCTCTCTCTCTCTATCTGTGTTTGTGTAAGTTGGCTTATAAGTAAATATTCACGGAGGATTCTTTAAAAGGCTCCAGATCAGCCAAGCAAAGCCTGGATTTTGTTGTTGTTGGTGGTGTGTTCATGAGCTCACAGGCCATCCATCATTCCTCCAATTCTGGCCAATGAGGGAGGGGCAGCTGGTGGCTTTAGACTGGTGTGTGTGTATGTGTGTGTGCTATCTCTTAGTTGTGGAATGCACTCATTCAGCCTGTGTGACAATAGCCAAGGGAGCTTTGCATTCTCCTCTCTGGTTTTGGGAAAGCTAGAGTGATTGGCCCTTTTCTCTGGAAAGTTGACCTTGATTCCCTCCCTCCTTCCTCAGATCCGAGGATGGCTCTCCATTTATGGTCAGCCTTTGTGCCTGCAAGCTACATATTTTGCCCCGCGGCCAGCAAATCCCGTCACCTGCTCTAGAAAGTTCCTTTCTAGAGTCTCAACACTCTTTTTGCATTGTGGCGACCAAAACTGAATGCAGAATTCCAAGTGTGGCCTTTTGTTCTGAAAGGGTGTTGTTAGTCAATTCCTATGGACTTCTGGTTCTGCTGGGGACAGGCAGATATGGCGGCAGACATGGGGTAGGCTGCTCTCGGGGAACGAGAGCTCACTGCTTGAAAGCTGTCTCTTGTTCCGGCCCCATGAGCTCAGTTGGGGGTAGTGGTGATGAGCGAAATCTAGACCCTGGATTCAGGCTGTTGCTACTCAATGCCAGGTCAGTCGTAAATAAAGCTCTCCTCATCGAGGATCTACTTCTGAAGGAGGAAGCCAACCTGGTATGTGTGACTGAGACCTGGCTGGGCCCAGAGGGAGGAGTTCCTCTCTCTGAGATGTGCCCAGCCGGGCTTCAGGTGTGGCACCAACCGCGACCCCAGGGAAGGGGAGAGGAGTGGCAATTATAGCCAAAACCACCTTCAGCCTACGCAGACTTGCTGCTCCTGAGATTGCGGGTTGTGAGTCCCTCTTTGTGAAGCTGGATCTAGGGGTTCAGGTGGGCTTGTTGCTCACGTACCTGCCTCCCAACTGCGTGTCAACAGCCCTGCCTGCGCTGCTGGAGGAGGTAGCCGGGCTGGCGATGGAATTCCCCAGACTTATTCCCCAAACTTATTTTGTTTTTCATTGTTGCATGCTGCCCAGAGTCCATTTGGAGACAGGCGGCCTATAAATTGAATACTGTATTTTTCGGGGTCTAAGACGCACCGGAGTATAAGACACACTTTAATTTTGGGGGAGAAAAATAGGGGAAAGAATCTGCTTACCAGGTCTTCATCTGGCTAGCATCCTTAGCCAGAACATCATTTTATCTCCCGATTAGGGCTTTATAAAAACTTTATTTGTAGAGAGTAACAATGAAAGAATTTGCAAGCTGGTAAGAGCTGGGAACATCATTAACTCCTGAAAAAAAAACATTTGGAGCAAATAGAGCAATGGAAAAAGCCCTGCAAAGAGTTAAGGCTTGGAAAACATTCTTTGCAGAGAGTAACAATGAAAGAGCTTGCAAGCCGGTAACCAGTGTTAGCACCTGGTTAGGGCTGGAAATAAACTTATTCGGAGCAAATTAGAGCAATGAAACAAACCCTGCAAAGACTTAGGGCTTGGAAAACATTCTTTGCAGAGAAAAACAATGAAAGAGCCTGCAAGGTAAGAGCTGGGAAGCTCGTTAACAGCTAGTTAGGGCTGGGGTGGGGGGAAAGCTATATTCAGAGTGTTCTGTCAGGCTCTCTGGTAGAATCCTCCCAAAAATTCACAGGTACAAATTTCAGACACACACACGTTTGAAAATTCAAAACAATGTTCTTTATAATGAAAATTCACTTAAACCAAGCCCTCTTTTGGTATAGCAAAGAGCCCTCATCTCCAAACAAACTGGTAATTTGTACAAGTACCTTATCAGTTCTGTGATACTTAGCTTGCAACTGTGAGGCAATTCACATTCTCCCCTGCACTGCTCGGAGAGTCCAATGTGGGTTGTTCTTCAGCCTCATTGGCAGGGACTGAGTTAAAAATTAACATATTTATTATGTCCCGCCCACCTCTGCCTCCCCAGGTTCAGTCTTAAAAATTCAGTCATAGTGTAGGGACTATGAGTTTTCTTCTCCAGAAAGTGAGAATTTATATAATTGCTTACTAACAATTTTTTTCTCCTTTTCTTTACAGGAGGAAGACCTTGATCTTTGAGAGCCACTGCTCTCCGGGGTATTGCTCTCCATCTCTTCAATCCCTGAGAGGCCACTGCTCTCCGGAGTATTGCCTTGCAGACGGGGATCGCTGGATTGGGGTCCCTGACGCCTGCGATCAGACACCCCCCCCGCCCCCCCCCAACCAATCATCCAGCGCAACGAACCTCCGAGTATCGGTTCTTACCGATCAGAGGAGCTCTCAGCACACAGAATTTCCCCAGAAAGGAAATCAGCTGTAAGGCGATCTCACCGACTCGCAGACAGCGTTCCTGCCGATGGGATCGGCAATGAAGGAAAGAAAGATCAGCTGTTCGGCGGCGCTTTCTCCTGGCGCCCAACGGATTTCCCGATCGCTTGGAGGAAGCAGCGATCGGAGGAACTAAGGGGGGGGGCGCGGCAGAATGAGATCGCGAAGCCGCCCGAAGTTGCACCCGCCATTTTGGCGCAGGGCCAAAGCTGCTGGGACCTCCTCCGGCCGTTTGAAGGGCAGTTTTCCCGCCTGATGTCACAGCCGCCATGTTGCATGGGCGAACAGCAGAATGACTAGGCTCATTTCAGCCTATCTCAGGGCCGCCATATTGTTTCAGGGCGTTACCAGGACAACCGAAGCCACTATGGGCCTCTGCCTGGCATTCAGCCACTCACGAGTGAGGAACTGATGACACGTTGTTTAGGGGACACCAGTTTTCCCTAGTCCACCATTTTACTTGCCTTTTGAGCAGCAACCTTGTGAGTTCTGTACCGTGTTGTTTCCAAATATGTCTCAACCATCTCAAACCAGTCCCAGCGCTCCTGCCGCCTCCTCCAAGACTAAAAGTAAGGACAAGGGGCCCAGCTCAAAATCAAAGGGGAAAAGCTCTCAGTCCTCGACTGCTCTAAAGGAGGCTGAGAGGAAAATAAGGGCTCTGGATGCCCAGCTGGAAAAAACCCAAACCAAAACAGGGGCCTAGCCCCTTAGCCACAATTGTTCCACCTACTCACAGCCCGCTGGGCCCACCCTTTCCAGCAGCCACCTTTGAGGGGCCTACTTTCACAGGTGTTGGGGATCTTTCACCAGACCGCCCATTAAGCGCCCCCCCACCATCTGAAGGGCTTCAGAGAGCAGACTGGATCAGACCTGCTTCCCAGCCTCAACCTGCAGCAGCCACTTTTACTCCCGCGGCAGCAGGACTCAGGGGGCCCACAGATAACTGGCAGACCATGTCACCGTCATTACAAGACATGATAGCATCAGCATACGCTCAGGGCATAGCAATTGGTGCCCAACAGCACCAATCCCCACTGCCACCTCGCCCCAGCAGACAGGATCTTTGGGCAGCTCCCACATCTGCCCCTTCTCTTCATGACTCCCTTCAGGAGGAGCAAGAGTTGAGAGAAGCCCTCTCAGATCCAGAGAATGAGCTATCAGAGGATGAAGCCAACTTACCTGAGCAGCCCGCACTGACAGGCTTATTGAAAGCATCCCTTTACAGGGTTCTTCTGAACAAAGCCAGGACCACACTGACTTTGACAAGTGCTCAAAAGATAGCTGGCCAGGACGTGGGTATCCTACCCACCGCTAGACTCATTAATGAGCCTCAAAGGGAATCAGAAAATATCCCTGCAGTGCCTATATTTGCAGAAAATATAAAGAGGCCCTGGCAGCAACCAGCAGCAGCTCTGGGTCCCTCAGCATTGGACAAGACGTTTTACTCCTTTGATCCTGAGATAGAGGACTTACTCCAGTATCCCTCGGTGGATACCCCGGTTACCTCATTGATATCCAATGCCCTGGTTCCATCAGACATGGCGGACGGCTTGCGGCCCGACGATAGGAAGGCTGAAAACCTGATTCGAAAAATGCATCAACTTTGCGCCTGGTCCTTGAGAGCAGCAATGGCAGCATCCTTCTTCAACAGGGCCTCAATCCTTTGGCTTCGGGACATCCTTCCCCGGCTTGGCCCGGAGGATGCTCGCCTCCGCCAGGACATTAACAAACTGATCGCCTCCACTGAGTTTTCCGCCGATGCCACCTTGGCTGCTTCAAGGTTTTCATCCCGGGCGATGGCTACCAATCTTTCCACTCGACGCCTATTATGGCTCCGCTCGTGGCAAGCAGACGCGAAATCAAAATGGCGCCTAGCAACCGCCCCTTACCAAGGGGCTAAGCTCTTTGGAGAATCATTGGATTCAGTCCTGATCGAGGACAAAGACAAGAAAAAGGTGCTACCGAGGTCGGCAAGGAGGCAAGACAGGCGGGCGGCGCCATACTACAGAAGGCAGTCCTTTCGGTCGGAAACGGCCGCAACCGTGGCCCCAAGCACCAGGACCTATGGACAGGGCTCCTACACACAGCCATCCTTTAGGTCAGACAGAACCGGTTACGGAGACAGAAACCGCCAGTTCCAGCAGCCCCGCAGAGGAGGGTATTGCAAGCAGAAATGACTCACCCATCGAAGTGCCCATAGGTGGACGCCTGAAGTCCTTCTCAGAATCCTGGGAGGCTATTTCCACCGACACTTGGGCACTGGATACCGTGACAAACGGCCTACGAATCAACTTTTTACAGACCCCTCCAGACAGATTTTTGCAATGCCCGACACTGTCTCAGCCACAAAAATGGTCCCTGATTGCCCAGGAAGTACAACATCTTTTGGACATCGGGGCGATAGAACCGGTGCCAATACGGCAGCGGGGACAAGGATTCTACTCCATCGTGTTTGTGGTCCCCAAGACATCCGGCGGTTGTTGACTGATTCTAAACCTCAAGCAGCTGAACCAACAATTCAAGATGCATTATCTGCAGACAATCCTGGCATCCATCCGGCGTCAGGACTGGATGATTTCCATCGACCTCAAGGAGGCGTATCTGCATGTACCGGTCCATCCGCATCATCGACGCTTTCTCCGCTTTTGTATACAAGACCAGCATTTCCAGTACAGGGCCATGCCCTTCGGTCTTTCATCGGCCCCCAGGGCTTTCACCAAGCTCTTGGATGTGTTGACAGCCGACCTGCGAACCAGATCCATACGTCTCATGGCCTACCTGGACGACATAATCATCTTGTCCAGCAGTCCTTAACAGGCCAGGCTAGACCTACAACGGACAATACAATCTCTAGAGGCCTGCGGCTTCACGATCAACTACGTCAGAAGCCACCTGCGACCAACCAGGCGGCTATTACATCTTGGCACTCTAATAGACTCAGCATCCGGGATCGTTTACCTGTCATCAGAGAGACAGCAGAAGGTGAGGACACTGATAGCCTCCATTCAGCACCACACCAGGGCTCCCTTGGCCCTTCTGTCCCAGCTGCTGGGAGTCTTCATTTCCTGCATCAGCATCGTCCCATGGGCTCGGCTGCACGCCCGCCTGCTTCAGTGGCTCCTCCTCCCCTTCCAGAGAGCACGCATGAGCCACTCCAAACACCTGGTGCGCCTCACTATGCCGGTCCGTCGCTCTCTGCCCTGGTGGACATCTCCAGCGCTAACCAGAGGCTCTCCCTTCCTGCGCCATCGGGAGGTGACGATTACCACGGACGCGAGTCTCTCTGGCTGGGGAGCACATTGCGGTTCCCAGGTGGCCCAGGGTCTCTGGACAGCAGACGACCTGAGGGATCCCAATATCAACCTACTGGAACTAAGAGCAGTCTTCAAGGCACTACACTCCTTTGCAGACAGGATAGAGGGACAGCACGTCCTTGTCTTGACGGACAACGTGGCGACAAGGGCCCATATAAATCATCAGGGAGGTATGAGGTCGGGCCGTTTGATGGAGGAAGCTCATTCCCTGATGTCATGGGCGGAAACACACCTGGCCTCGATCCAAGCAGAACACATCTCAGGATCGGACAACACCCAGGCGGACTGGTTGAGCCGCACAACGATCGACCCGGGGGAATGGTCATTGAACCCAGAGGTTTTCCAGGACATTGTACATCGTTACGGGGAACCGGTGGTGGACTTGTTCGCCACGCACCTCAACAACCAGGTGCCCCGGTTCTATTCCCGGTTCCCGTCCCCGGGAGCCGACTGAATCAATGCACTCCTCTCCCCATGGCCAAGGGGACTGCTCTATGCCTTCCCTCCGACTTGCCTTATACCCAGAGTAGTCTCCAAGATACTCTCAGAGCGGGCAGAGGTGATCCTAGTCGCTCCATTTTGGCCCAGGTGACCGTGGTTCACGGACCTGATGTACCTCTCAACCTCCCCTCCGTGGAGAATCCCATACCACAGACTCTCCCTCACGCAGGGGTCGTTAGTGCACCCAGATCCTCAGTGATGGAGACTTGCCGTGTGGAAATTGAAGGGGACCGCTTGAGGAGGGAATCTCTGTCGGAAAAGGTCATTCATACCATCCAATCGGCTCGACGCCCATCGACAACTCTCATTTATCAGGCGACATGGGCAGTGTTTTGTAGATTCTGCAGGGCTCGAGGGATCCCACCTCGCTCATCCTCCGTTCTACACCTGTTGGACTTCCTACAGAAGGGGCTAGACAAAGGGCTGACCTCAAACACCCTTCGCAGGCAGGTGGCAGCTATAGCCACAGTCTTAAGATCAGATCCCCTCCGCCCGATATCCCATCACCCATGGGTTAAAGACTTTCTCCGGGGGGCCTCGAACCTTTCCCCTCCGGTTATCCATCATTTCCCATCCTGGGACTTGACATTGGTCTTACAGGCCCTTACAGGACCACCATTTGAACCACTAAGAGAAATCACACTTCGCCTTTTATCAATCAAGGTAGCCTTCTTAGTGGCCATCACGTCAGCTCGCAGGGTATCGGAGCTAGCAGCGCTGTCAGTCCGGCCGGATCTTTGCGTGTTCCACCCAGATCGAGTTACTTTTTGGTTGGATCCCAGCTTTCTGCCGAAGATCAACATGAGATTTCATAGGTCCCAGGACATAATCCTGCCGGACTTTTGTACCCATGCTCGCACCCGTCAGTATTACGCTGGCATAAGGTAGACGTCCGTAGAGCGTTCAAGATATACATTCGACGTACCAGCTCTTTCAGGAAATCAGAAGCATTATTCGTTTCCTTCTTCCCAGGATCCATGGGCAACAAAGTGTCCTCTAAGACAATCAGTAGATGGATCCGGTCTTGCATCATGGAAGCATATAAGACATGGGCTACACCTTTACCAAAGACAATCACAGCACACTCTACCAGAAGTGCAGCCACCACAGCCGCCTGGACTACATAGGCGTCGATTGAGGACATTTGTCGGGCCGCAACCTGGGCGGCTCCCACGACTTTCATCAGACATTACCGCATAGACACCTTCGCTTCATCGGAAGCGGCCTTCGGTCGAAGAGTGCTGCAACGGGTTTGTGTTCAGGCACCCCTGGTCCAGCCTATCCCGCCCTAGTTTAGTTGCTTGGGTATATCCCACATTGGACTCTCCGAGCAGTGCAGGGGAGAAGGACCGTTGAACTTACCTGAACGGTCTTCTCGCTGCACTGTGAGGAGAGTCCAAACCCTCCCGGCTTCTTGGCGCAGGGGTTCAATACGTTTGACAGTTTATCTTCTTAGTTAATAAAGTTGGTTACTTCCACTATTCCTTCGTTTTTATTGACTGAACCTGGGGAGGCAGAGGTGGGCGGGAGATAATAAATATGTTAATTTTTAACTCAGTCCCTGCCAATGAGGCTGAAGAACAACCCACATTGGACTCTCCTCACAGTGCAGCGAGAAGACCGTTCAGGTAAGTTCAACGGTCCGTCCTTCTTCTTTCACAAAGTGACACACACTTTGCTCTGGTTTAGTTTCAAAGTGGGGGAAAATCAGCACACAAAGGTCAAAGTCAGTAACGCAGTCACGAAACACAAGGATCTGATAATCCTCCAAGTGGAACAGCTTGCCACCAGAGGTTGTGAATGCTCCAACACTGGAAGTTTTTAAGGAGTGGTTGGACAACCCTTTGTCTAAAATGATATCGGGTTTCCAGCCTGAGCAGTGGGGTGGACTAGAAGACCTCCAAGGTCCCTTCCAGCTCTGTTATTCTATTCTATTCTAGTTCCCATCGTCACCAAAGCGCGTTGGCTGGAGGTCAGCTGCTTTCGCACTGGCCTCTGCTGGGGATTTATTCCTGATCTTCTAGCCATTAAAAGCTCATTCGTCGTGTTTATTCTTCTGGTTAAAAATATCTACCAGGGAATTACAGAATCATTCGGCTGAGAGACCCTCCACAAACTCTCTGAGAAAAAGCAAGCAACTTGGCAAGAAGGACCAGCCCAATTATTAGAGACCCCTCCTCCCCGCCTCCCTGCAGGTCAACTACCCAACATAAACAAGGATTAGGATCAGGATCGGGCCTCCAATTTGGCTTCTTCAGAAGCAGACTACATTGGCCCTGTCTCACGCCCCAGCATGACACGGCCTCTCTAACCACATTTGGATAGCAATAGGATTTAGACTTGTATACCGCTTCATAGTGCCTTTACAGCCCTCTCTAAGCACTTTACAGAATCAGCCTCCTGCTCCCAACAACCCCCAACATGGGGCTACCTTTGAAGAGTGTTGGTTATGTCCTATAAAGCCCTTCATGGCACCGGACCAGGATACCGCCTTCTGCCGCACGAATCCCAGCGGCCGGTTAGGTCCCTCAGAGTTGGTCTTCTCCGGGTCCCGTCGACTAAACAATGTTGTCTGGTGGGACCCAGGGGAAGAGCCTTCTCTGTGGCGGCTCCGACCCTATGGAATCAATTCCCCCCAGAGATTAGGACTGCCCCCACTCTCCTTGCCTTTCGTAAACTCCTTAAAACCCACCTCTGTTGTCAGGCTTGGGGGAACTGAGACATCTCCCCCTTGCCTATGTAGTTTTGTGCATGATACATATGTGTGTATGTATTTTATATATTGGGGTTTTCTTTTTAGACTTTTTAATGTAAAAAACTGTTACTTTAGATTTTAAATTATTAGATTTGTTACCATGTATTGTTTTTATCACTGTTGTGAGCCGCCCCGAGTCTACGGAGAGGGGCGGCATACAAATCTAATAAATAATAATAATAATAACCTGGGTCCTCGTTTGACCAACCTCGGAGGGATGAGTCTGGATATATTGAGATAGGACTTGTCTTGATACCAGAATTTATAGTGTAGCAATTCAGAAACCAGTTCAGATAAATAACAAAGACACTTTAGTAGAAAATTCACAATTCAGAAAGACCTAGATAGATTAACACTCTGGGCCCATACTAACAAAATGA